>NW_015643932.1:451327-485652 GCF_001515625.1 Sinocyclocheilus rhinocerous
TTTATTACATGCCAACTGTGCAATATAATGTGTGCAAGACAATATTTCATAAGGCTTAATTTTGCCTTGTACTGGTTTTTGTGTGTTGCTTGTCTTTGTATTGTATTGTTAATGGCACTCTTTATTGTTGTTTGTATTGCAGATAAGGCTTAATTTTGCCTTGTACTTGTTTTTGTGTGCTGTTTGTCTTTGTATTGTATTGTTAACTAAGCTATATGTGACAGCACTGTAAGGTTTGCTCTAATTTCGCCGACTCGTACAGTGACAATAAAAAGAATCTTGAATCAGCAAGCCAACACCTTAGCTTACTAGCTTAGCGCATTGCTAATTTTTTAAAGAAATGTTCTTTTGATTAGCTAGAACAGGATATTTTTGCCGTTTTTGATCATGCACATTGACACCAGAAACTTAAAATTATGTTGGAAATTACAGACACAGAAAAAAAAAGCCTTGTAAACACAAAACGTTGGAACAGAAACATTAGGCAATGAAGTCCAACTGGTCTATTTCCAGTTTTTCCACTGAAGAGAGAAACTAATCATGACACAGATTGCAGTTTTCACATTAGCGCCAAGATTCACAGCTGATCCAAAATGGCAGAACATTCTTCTTACCTTCGTCACTTCCTCTGCCCACATCTGCACAGCATTTGAAAACAGCGATAATATATTAAGAGAAAGGCCTGAGTGTTAACACTAAACATCCAATAGCAGCTAACATCACTGAGGAAAATGTATCACGGTAACCCAAGTTTCTAACAAAATACCATGTTGCTGTGATTAAAACATTAAAAAAATCATGTAATTTTAATTTCTTATTTTGATTACAGTGATGCTAATGCCAAGTTAACCCAATATTATAATAGTAATACTAATTAAAACAAGGTATTTTGTCAAAAACCATGGTTAGCATGATTAGGGCTTCAAAACATGGACTATTTGTAAATTACTTGCACAATTCACAGCGAATCGAAGCAAACTAAACACTTCCCATTTTGGAAGAGGGCAGCTGTTTGTTATGGTACTGATGTGTTTAAGTGGTGTATATATGTGTGTGTAGCTTGAGTGCCGGTCATGAGGAGATCTTGAAGCACTTCTTTACTTCTCTTGTGAAACTGGGGCCAAGGGCGAAGAGCAGTTTTGAAATGTCATCACGGTGTTGAGCAAACATAGATATCCTCTTTCCAAACTCTATATGCACAACAAAAAAGGAACCTGGGAACACACACGCTGCTAATATCCGGGACAAAAGAGCTTAATCAACAGCTTAAAGAGGAACTAGCGTGTCTTAAAGGTGGCTCTTCTAAAGCAGAACACTGCTTGGCACTCGAGTGAAAGACACACAGACCAACCTTCAGCCACTTCACATGGAGGAAATTCACCATGAAGGAGAAATTGGCAACATAGCCAGCGTCCCCTGGTGGAGGGGTAGTTCTGAGGGGCTACCGTGTGCCAACGCAAAAACAAGAGACAGTGAAGAGCTGCATTTAGGGAAGATGGCAAGTGGCGTCTGATTACTAGTTGTCTAGGCTGTAGCTTATATTTGTAAAGAAGTTCCAATAGGCAACTCATTGAAGTTAAGTCGTATTTAATGGGAAAATGCAATTCTAAATCGCATACAAGCAATAATAACAACTCACCAGAGCTCTGGCATCAGCCATTTTGGCTTTTTTTAGCTTGGTCTTTGCAGCATCAAGGTCCAGTCGTTTGTTCTGAAGCAGTTTGCGCTCTTTCTGTAGAGGAGCAGACGAGTTTGGTTTGTTACATTCTTCATTGTTAAAAACTCTCAGACATTCTTTAAGTTAAATCTGTTGCAGCTTCACACATGTTTGAATGGTTTTTGACCTCTTAAAACAATGAACCATAGGTTTTATTCAGACAGACTGCAAAATTGGTCTTGTCTTTTTCAGTGTATCTGATTCAAATTAGTTTTTTTTTTTTTTTTTTGTAGTTTGAATGGCAAAAACAAAAACAAAAAAAACACTCATTAAATCATATATTTACAAAGCTGATCCATATGCGGTTTAAAATTTGAATTACAATCTGATTTTATGTATCTCAGTTTAAATTTAACAAGTTTATTCTCAGTATGATTTTTGTGTTTTTGAAAGAAGTCTCTTATGCAGTAAAAACAGTAATGTTGTGAAATATTACAGTTTAAAATGACTATTTTATTATTTTCATATATTTTAAAATGTAATTTATTCCTGTGATGGCAGAGCTGAATTTTCATTGTCACATGATCCTTCAAAAATCATTTTAATATACTTTCTTTGGTGCTCAAAAACATTTTTTATTATTAAAGTTTAAAACAGTTGTACTGCTTAATATTTTTTTTTTGTAAAAACAAAACAACAGCATTCATTTAAAATAGATGTTTACAACAATGTAAATTTTTTTACTGTCACTTTTGATCAATTTAATGCACTGTTGCTGAATTTTTTATTTTTTTTTATTGACTCTAGACTTTTGAAAGCTAGCGTACATAGCGACATTTCCAAATAATTTTTCCAAAAAAAAAAAAAAAAACAGGGTTATTGCTGCTTCTCATGAATGTTCAGCACCTTGTGAGAAAACTAAAGTCGAAACTGGGCCTTTTTTTTTTTTTTTTAGAGTAAAGTCTTCTTTCTTTTGAAGCAAGGAAGAGATTGGAAGCAGCTACTTTTTTGTCAGTGTAAAAAAAAAAAAAAAACGGGTTGTTAGGGTTGTCTGATCTCACCAATATAGTCTTGAAGTCTCCTTCTAAAAAGTTGCGGAAAGGCGTGAGGAAATTGATGGCAGAACTCTGAATTAACTCTCGCTCCGCTCCTCCGATCTGCTTCTCTGTCTCGCCGCACTTTATCAGAGCGTTTCCTGTGGACAGACACGAATCAATATATTAACAAATTAATATTTTTAAAATTATGAAATGTCTAGAGGCTATTCTCTTAACAGTAAATGGGCTTTCACGTCCAATTTACAGACTACTTGTATTTTTGTAGCCGTTTACGTTCAAGGAAGGGGAAATGGGGCATTGGCACACAGCAATGGACTACTATTATTGAATGAGGTACTATGGGTAATTAGGGCACTATGCTGCCCTTGTGTTTGATGCTTACCGTAGGCTGTTCCAGGCCCAAATTCATTCCCAGAGTCAATCATGGACTGACCCAGAAGCTCATGGTTGTTCATCCGTGTGGGCACCTTTTTGTCCAGTTTTTCATACAGGAATTCTTCTATTCTGACATCTGAAATTGCAGATAGTAACAATAACATTACAATGCAAGCCTATGTTACATTTTAGGACTGCGGATCAATGCCACATAAAACTCCTTAATTCTTTGATTTTGTTTATACATGAAGTTTTTGGTGTACCAAAGTATAACAAAGTATTTAGGCAGATTCAGTGGTGTTCAATAATATTTTTTTAACTTAAAACCAATTAATTTAGATGTTAACATTTCCTTTTTTCAGTGCATGACATGACTAATAATTATCAAAATTATCAAAATTTTAAAATAATTAAATACTAAAAGCATCATGGTGTCGTCTTTGCAAAGCAATCTCTATATACAAAAAGAGAAAAGGAACGTGATTTTCTAGATGTGATTGAGTAGACAGGTGAATGTGCAAGTTCTGTGTTTTGATCAGCTGTTTGTTCCCTCCTGTTGTGTTTGTTCTCTATCCTGCTGATTTTTTTTTTTTAAGTGTTGTGGCACCATAGTGAGGAGAGCAGCTGTAGTTATAGTTACACAGACTTTCTGACATTTCTGTGAGATTTGAACACTATGAGGAAAAGAAGAAACATGAATGAATTTCCAAGGAAGATGAACTTTCTAATAGAAAAAAATGCTAATTAAATTGTACCATCAAGACATGCAAATACCAGTAAGTCCTGGAAACCTAACTAATTAGAATCATCTAACCACTGATTGGATCTTACTTGGGTTTGGCTGCAGTAACACTTCTGTCTGCTTCAAAATCTTCTCTGTCCAGTGTTTAGTGGTTTCAGCTCTGGTGAGGAGATTATCCAAATGTGCATCCAACTCAGTCTTCTCAGCCTGGCCAAATTTTTCTTCTGTGAACTGTTTGTAAAGACATCAGAACTTTTTTTTAATTTGAGGAGCCTAAGTTTGCCAATATTACTGCCACAAATCTTAAACAAGGTAAATTCAGACAATTTTAAAGTGTTGTCAGTCTAACACGTTCTAATGTTCAGCTTTTTGAGGAAGTTACACACCAACACACAAAATAAAAGTATCTAGAATAACATTAAAGTATTCCTGACAGATTTAAATGAAAGGAAATGTCCAAACATTTATCTAATTTTAACATTATTCTTTCAATAACAGGCATAAACTGTTTGAGCCTTGATAAACACACTGAGGCGTTTGTTTTGCAGTGTTATTATGTGAGTGGTTGTGTCTCAATTCCTAGTGAGCAGCGTTTTTGGGCATCATATCCGCGTTTATTTATTTTTATTTTTCCACGTCATCAGCAAATATGACCATTTCTATGCTGATGGCTAAAAATACTGTCTAGCTAGACAGCTCGGTAGGTTTTAGCACACAGCCTTTGTGTGTGGATGTGCTGAGCTCTAACGTTACCGGATTAAACTCTGCTTTAGCTAACGTAGTTAGCGTTAGCCTCACAAACCTGGACAAAAAGTGAAAATGGCAGTGTATTTTGGCCATATAACAAAGTATACAAAGCTAAAAGACATAACCGAACGTTTAATGCTTGCTTTTGAAGTAAAAAAAATAAAATAAGACTGTACTGAGAAAAGGCGCTGAACAAAGATTTATAGCACGAGAAAGAGAGGCCCTGAATAATAGAGAAAAAAAAGATGTTACAGAAATACAGCATATGATGCACATTACAATTCATTAGAAGCGCCTTAATGCCCCAAAAATGCAGGTGTTTAGGATAAAAGTGTGGAAATAAAACTTTACAGCGAATCTGAATTTGCACTTACTTGCACAGCCCGACTGAATAAAGTACCAGCGTCCGCTGCCAGTCTCTTCACGTTAAAATCCATCTTTAACGTTTCTATGTAAGACTAATTATTAAATATAAGTGCGCACGCCTGGATTGTGTTAATAAATGTGATGGCATCAATTTTATCCTTTATTACAGCGGCCGGTGTTACGAGATTTTCGGTTTCCGAGATTTTCTGTTTCAGTGGGATCCATGTTGTGAATTGTCTGTTGTCTGGTTGTAAACTATGATAAAATCATACACTGCTGCAAAAACATGTTGCTGAAATTTCTTTCTTTTTTAATGTTTCCGATTTTTTTTGTGAACGTATATGACTGAAGCAACAGCCGGCGGAGAAGAGGAAGATCCACCCACAGATCTGATTACTGCGAGCACAGAACCGGGCCCGTTTCATAAAACAAATTTATCAAATAAGTCAGGTTTATTTCAGTTAGTCTGACTAATTGTCAGTTGATTTGGTTCAAAATAAAGTCAGACTAACTGAAATAAGCCTGGCTTATTTGGTAAACTTGTTTTATGGAACAGGCCCCCAGACAGTATCAACACATGGGGTCTAATATCATTTAAAAATATATAAACAAAACGCTTTCGGCACATTTCACTGAATCATTTTAATTAATATTCTGTCGCGCTGTACAGAGATCCGGGATATAGTGTTTTAAGGCCCAGACTGCCATACTGAGTCAGACTTGTTGCTTCAAGTTTGAGACTTGGTTAGCATGTTTTTATTTTGTGAAACTGTCAGGCTGTTTTTTCACCTGTAGTTAGTTAAACTTGAATCAGAATGTTATGGAGGACGAAACCTGCAAAAACAATAAATAAATAAATACACAAATAAATAAATTGAAGAATTTCAGTCAGGTTTCAGGCCCCACCATAGCACAGAAACTGCACTTGTTAAAATTACAAATGACTTGCTTCTTGCGTTAGACCAAGGCTGTATCTCATTCCTAGTTTTACTTACTTTTAGTGCTGCGTTCAACACTATAGATCATGACATACTCATAGATCGATTACAAAACTATACAGATATTCAAGGGCAGGCTTTAAGATGGCTTAGATCCTACCTGTCCGATCGCTACCACCTTGTTCATTTAAATGGGGAGTCATCTCAATTATCACCAGTAAAATATGGAGTGCCACAAGGATCTGTCCTAGGTCCTCTGCTATTTGCAATATACATGTTGCCCCTTGGTAATATTATTAGAAAATACGGGATTAGCTTCCACTGTTATGCAGATGATACTCAACTATATATCTCAACAAGACCAGATGAAACTTCTAAATTATCTAAGATAACAGAGTGTGTTAAAAATGTAAAAGATTGGATGACCAATAATTTTCTCCTATTAAATTCGAATAAGACAGAGATATTACTTATTGGACCAAAAGACAGTACACAGAATCTCGTGGATTACAATTTGCAACTAGACGGATGTACAGTTACTTCCTCTACAGTCAAAAATCTGGGTGTTATATTAGATAGCAACTTGTCTTTTGAAAATCATATTTCCCATGTTACAAAAACAGCATTCTTCCATCTTAGAAACATTGCCAAACTACGAAATATGTTACCTGTTTCTGATGCAGAAAAGCTAGTTCATGCATTCATGACCTCTAGACTGGACTATTGTAATGCACTGCTAGGTGGTTGTCCTGCATCTTCAATAAACAAGCTACAGGTAGTCCAAAATGCAGCGGCTAGAGTCCTTACCAGGTCAAGAAAATATGATCATATTACCCCAATTTTACAGTCTCTGCACTGGCTACCTATTAAGTTCCGTATCAGTTACAAAATATTATTACTTGCCTATAAGGCCCTTAATGGGCTAGCTCCTGCGTACCTAACTAGTCTTCTACCACGCTACAATCCATCACGCTTGCATTTTATTCACTTCATCTGTGATAGATTATGCAAACACCGCGTGAGCGTCACTAACGGGAGCAGAAAGTGTCCGGCTTGACGTGTCCGTTTTCAACTCCTCCCCTGACTGCAAGCGGCTACTCTCGCTGATCGCCGTCTGTAGGCGTGCTTCAAGTCGAACGCACCAAATGGCAACATGAGGGCTATAAATACCAAACAAAGAGGGTCACATGACACAATCCAAACAATGAGGAACAAGACACATGATTAGGACAACCAATCAGAACATGACACATACACTAGGCAGGAATACATGAGGATCAAGGGAATCACATGACTAGACAGGAACCATGACTAAACTACAAAATAAAAGACATGAAAACATGAACATGAAACAAAACACAAAACAGACGTGACAGATCACCCCCTCTATGGGTGGCTCCTGACGCCAAAACGTAACACCCACCCCAACCCAAACAACAAAAAGTTCAAGAGTGTGGAGGACTGGAGGTGGTCCAGCGGGTGGGATGGAGGGCCAGGCCCATGAAGCAGAACCAGACCTGGATCATAGCATGGCAATGAACCAGGACTGTGGAGCAATGCTGGACCTGGAATATGGGGCAATGGCAGACCTGGGCAGTGGAGCAGAGGCAGGTCTAGACTGTGGACCAGAAGCGGGCCTAGGCCGTGGAACAGTGACAGACCGTGAAACAGTGGAGGACCTGGGCCATGGTGCAGTGGCAGATTGTGGAGAAGTGGAGCAGGAGACCACCATGTCAGAGCCGGCAGAGCAGGAATCCAGGGCGAAGCCGGCAAAGCTGAGGACCACCAGGTCAAAACTGGTGGAGCAGGAAGCCAGGGTGGAGCCGGTGGTGCTGAAGACCCCCACAGTAGAACAGACCGGATCGAAGATCCCCACGGTGGAGCAGATGACCACTTCAGTGGAGCCAATGGCACAGAGAACCACCACGGCGGATCAGGTGGGACTCTAACAGAGAGCATAGAGAGGTTAATAATGGCCTCCATGGCCGTGACAGGACAGGCAGAGAGTTCATGAACGGAAGCCGCCAACTCAGGAGATTCTGCAGCGGACTCATTAACAAGAGAGGCCTCTGGGGCAGACTCGTGGACAGGAGAGGCCTCTGGGGCAGACTCGTGGACTTGGGTAACAGAGCAGTAAGTAGCCCAAACACACAAGATGGCTACCGCCATAACAGGAATCACAGAGGATAGGGGAACAGTCTCTGTGATAGCCAGTGCTGAGGCCCTGGGGATGCCAGCTGATCTCACTGACAACAGAGGTGGGTCCACCACACTGGCAATCAGTCTTTTCAGTCCTGGCCCAAGCTCTTCATCCACAGGAGCTTGGGCACTATAGCCCCCCCCCCAAAAAAAAAATCCTTAGGGGAAACTTGCATGGTATCCGTGGCATGACAGGGTTCTGGCAAGGTGGCCATGGCATGACAAGGCTCTGACATGACGACCATCTTGACAGTAGGCTCTGGCGTAGTAGTCATCATGAGTCGAGACTCAGGAGTGGCAGCCATGACATGATGAGACTCTGACGTGATGGCCGTGGTGTGGCGAGGTTCAGGTGTGGCGGCCATCTTGCAAAGAGACTCTTGAATGGCAGCCATCTTGCGGAGAGGTTCTTGAGTGGCCAGCATGACGTGAGCAGGCTCTAGCTTGGCAGACATGACGTGAGCAGGCTCCGGCATAGCAGGTGTGATATTAGCAGGCTCTGGCGTAGCAGGCGTGACGTGAGCAGGCCCTGGAGTAGCAGGCATGACTTGAGCAGGTCCTGGAGTAGCAGACATGACGTGAGCAGGCTTTGGCTTAGCAGCCATCTTGTGAAGAGGCTCTGGCTCGGCGGCATGACGTGAGCAGGCCCTGGAGTAGCAGGCATGCCGTGAGCAGGCCTTGGAGTAGCAGGCATGACGTTAACAGGCCTTGGAGTAGTAGGCATGCCGTTAGCAGGCCCTGGAGTAGCAGGCATGACTTGAACAACTCCAGACATGACAGTTGGGACATGAAAATGCTCTGGTGCGGATGGTACTGCAAAATTGCAGGGCTCCACATCAGCCATCCCAACAGTAAATGCAGAGCCACTCAACCGGAGTGCAAAATCAATATATTGCTGTAGTGACCAGTGTGGGGTATGTGGTGGCATTAAACATGATAGTTCTTTTGTTAATCCGAAATGAAAAAGATCCTTAAGAGCAATGTCATTGAAACCCACCTGGTCACATAGTTCACAAAAGTCTGCCACATAATCCTCAATGGCCCGGTTGCCTTGTCGAAGGTACAATAAACAAGCTGCTGGGTTCATAGTTAGCGTAGAGTATTCTGTAATGATTCCACTGTAGGTGAGCGTAGTGCAGCTTTTATTAAACAAAAGTAGGAATGGGTAGATCGACACCTAGTGTCGAAACACGTTTGGAGTTGTTGACACACTAGTGCTTCGAAACAGTGTTCCGGAGCATTGCTTGAAATGAGGCTGTCACCACCTTGAACGTGGTTCCTTGCTGTCTATGGGAGGGTCAAAGAGCCCTCAGATTTCATCAAAAATATCTTAAATTGTGTTCCGAAGATGAACGAAGGTCTTACGGGTTTGGAACAACATGAGCGTGAGTAATTAATGACTAATAATTTATAATTAAATAATTAATAATTTTCATTTTTGGGTGAACTAACCCTTAACAATTCAATTCCAATAATGCTCACAAATCTGTGTTTTTATAGCTTTTTTAGTGTAGTCGCACTGTTATCTTGAGTAATTTTTATTAAAAACACTGATAAAAGCATTTATAGCCCCACTTTATTGGTATTAAGTAGCCTATATGTTTATGCTGTATTACAACAGATGGCGCTGTATTAAGCAGTATATAAGAAGTGTTTCTGTTGCTCATAAAAACGTTTCTGTGTATTTGACAAATATTGCATTTAATTCACTTCATCTGTGATAAGAGTATGCAAACACTGTGAGATCGTGACTACCGGGAGCAGAAAGTGTCCGACTTGACGTCTCTGCTTTTAAAGGGGTCATATGATGCAATTTCATTTTTTCCTTTCTCTTTGGAGTGTTACAAGCTCTTGGTGCATAAAGAAGATCTGTAAAGTTGCAAAGACTAAAGTCTCAAATCCAAAGAGATATTCTTTATAAAAGTTAAGAGTCAGCCACACCTACCTAAAACGGCTCGTTCGAACACGCCCCCACATATCTACCTAACTGTGTGGGAAGATTTGCATAACGCCACACAAATGTTCACGCAAAGAAAGAAGGAGTAACTTTTATTCTCGCTGTAATATTGAAAAGTGAAAAGTGAAAAAGTGAAAAGTGACGTGACATGTGGCCAAGTATGGTGACCCATACTCAATGGGTTTTAATGTTTTTGTGCTCCGGCTGGGACACGCCATCACAGTATGTGAGGGGCGTAACATTTCCGTCTCACGCTTGAGGCTAAAATGCCGGCAGTTCTGACTCACGTAAGTACGTTTTCATTTAAAGGATTTGCCACTGATGATTCAAACGCGGGTTTTGGGCAGTGTGGATTAACGTTAGCACTTGTTGTTTGTCATTTCTCCGATCACAAATGCAGACATGGTTTTGTTTACGTGGCGCGATGCAACGCAATGCGTAAAAAGACAGTATAAGTCATTATAATCCGTATTTATGTCCCCACTGGATGCAACAAATGCCTCGTTTGTAATGGGTTTTAATGTTTTTGTCTCGCCGCTCCGGCCAGACACGGCATCAATAATATGGTGAGGGGCGTAACATTTTTGTCACCCGCTTGAGGTATTCGGCCAATCACAACGCATTGGATATCTGGCCAATCAGAGCACACCTCGCTTTTCAGACCGATTAGTTTTGTAAAAATCGACGCGTTTCAGAAGGCGGGGCATAGAGGAGAAACAATAATGTACAGTATGTGGAAAATAATGTGGTTTTTTTTACTTTAAACCGCATAAACACATTTCATTACACCAAATACACAAAATAATGTTCTTTTTAGCAGCATCATATGACCCCTTTAATTCCGCCCCGACTGCAAGCGGCTACTCTTGCCAGCCGGTGGCCGGCTAGTGTAGTTCATCTCGAACAAGCCTAATGGCAACATGAGGGCTATAAATAACAAACAAAGAGGGTCACGTGACACAATCCAACCAATGAGGAACAAGACACATGACTAGGACAACCAATCAGAACATGACACATACACTAGGCAGGAATACATTTGATCAAGGGAATCACATGACTAGACAGGAACCATGACTAAACTACAAAATAAAAGACAGGAAAACATGAACATGAAACAAAACACAAAACAGGCGTGACAGTATTGTATTTATGTCTTTGAATAATATGTGCATATTTAAAACAATCTGTCATGACATCTTGGTATTAGAATTTATTTATATAATTGTATTTTTTGGTTTATAGTAAATATTGCAAAATAAGCTTAACATATTTTATTTTGACAATATTTTATTCATATTTTGCATTATTATTATTATCACATACTGCATGGTCTCTAAAATATTAGCCGCATATGTATATTAGCTAAATGTATAAAGTTTCCTGGTTCTCGGGAGAATTAATGTTAGCACTTGCTAATCCTAATCAGCATCATTATATTCAAATCAACCACCTCCTCACATAATAGCAATGAACATGTTTTGACCAGGTGTGGACCATATTTCAATTGGCCACACCTGACTGAGTTAAACATGGAGTCAGTCATCATCTCTAATGGCTTAAAGAACTACAGATGACAGTCAGTTAATGTGTGGTTTTCCTAAATGAATGTTTAGAGAAGCACAAATGCTTTTAATGAACTAATGATGATTAGTACGGATCCTGTATAGACACAGATATATAGTGAGAGTGACAGATGTGAAAATTTACACAATGTCAGGTTTCTAGCTTATTATTTTGCTAATAAAATACTAAGAAGTAAGTATAATTATTAGATTAAAAAGTCATCCCTGTACAATAAGCAGTGTTTTGGTTCAGTCAGCTCAAGCTATAATGAAACCGTAAGTCTCTGTTTCTTCCAGTGCTAGAGCCACTGAGTAATCACCTGCTAATTAGCTGTTTACTGTCATTATCAGATCAGTGTCATTACTGAGTAATCCTATGAATATATAAACAATATTTATCAGTAGGGAACACAGGCTCTGCAATGGACATGCAAGCATAATTTGTTACATCGTGGCATTTTTGCCAGTTTCCTGACATTTTAACAGGAATATGTGAAATATGCATGAGGGTAAACAACCTTGAGCCACAGAGATGAACACTTTGAAAATGTCCAAATGTTGATAAAGCTCTTTATAGCATGCATTCATGAACAGAATGCAGGTTTTAATGTTTTATGAATCTTGTATCGAGGATTAATAGGAAAATCAGGGTTGGAACTTCTTGTCACTCATAAAATGTCCAAAATTAACTGTCATATTGACATGACATTTATGGACATTCAAGTTAAAATCAGTAAGCTATCAGAGCATATAACCACATTTACTGCTAATGTTATGAGCAAATAACATAAGAAGTAAATAAATGACTGAAGTAAAGGTAAAAAAGCCAGCATTGTTACTATGTACACACATACTTTTGCATGTAATCAACCCGGATGAACCCGCATGTACTTTTGTGTACATAAGCAATAGGTTCAGTGATTTCCCTATATTTTGAATTAATACAAAAATAGACACAAATATATCTTTCTGAGTGCTATTTGAAGTTTAATTTGTTTATTTTTGTTTAGTTTTCAGTGGCAGGTGACAATTTTAGTGTGGTAAACTGAGATTCTTGCAATGTTGTGCTATACAGACTTGTTAAAAAGAAGTGTGCATTATATTGAATGTGCACTTATTAAATCTTAAAGTATATTTAAAAAAACTGCTTGCAGATAATATATTATTAATGAAATAAAAGACCACTCGCGTGTGTACACTATTTAACACTTAAGTATGCTTAAAAAGTGCACTTTGTAATAATGTTGAATTAAATGTTTTACTTTAAAGTACTAAATCTTTTGTAGTACTTTAAAGTAGGTTAATACATTATAAATGTATTTAATTGAAATTTAATTTATGTACAAGTTTTAAAAAATTAAAGTATATTTTAATTTGCTATAAATGCTTGTCACTATATTCAACAGTTTACTTCAACCATATTTCAAAGACAATAGAATTATGAAATTACATATAAATATGTACTTAAGTCCTTTTTAAGTGGGTCAAAAAGCACTCATTTAATTTAATACATTTAAACTAATACTTTTTTATTTAATTGTAAATAATATCAATTAAGCATCTGAAAACATTCAGTTTATTATTTTAAAATATATTATTTATATTAAAGTATTATAGAATAAGTGCTCTTTCGTGCTAAATGCTAAAGTGTAGGCCTGCCTACTACATTTTCACAAGGGTTCCCACGTTTTGGAGACCATTTGTGTCACGTGGTTGAATTATGATCCTTTGCTGTGCACTTTGACCTTTGCAGGGCCCCAGAGTTTGCTGATCTTGACTTCAGAAGGTAAAAAAATGAGTGTTTTTCCGGAAAAGTCAAGTCTCAAATATTGTACTTTAATTTATCTGTACACAACCTGCTGTCAGTTTTAACTTCAGCAACACAAGCGCTTGCATTTTGTGTCTGTGATTCACATATGCTGTTACATTGTGTCTTTTGTGACTCATGCCAACTACAGTGAGATGCTGAATGGTTGCCTTGGACATGCCTGATGCAATTTTATGATGTTTGTCATGTTTCAAAATGCTTTGCGGACCCCCGCCAGGCTGAATCTCTCCCTCAGTCATTACTTGCACTGTATTTTTCTCTGTTTATCCATACACAAACAGACAGAGCTGCAAGCCTGCTTGTTACCTTCCTGTATTTAAGTTTATTTAGGTATAAACACACAAATCCCCAGACCTGCCCCACTGACCTCCATGTTACTGAAGGGAGGTGCTGTATCATGTCAGTGAGTTATGACTGTCCTTGCTCTTTGGAGCAACCCTGCATTTGTCTAATGGGATTTCCGAATGCTCGTTTCGCGATGCAAGAACGCTGCAGCTGTAACTCTGTGAATCTGAGAGGGTGTTTTTTATTTGATCGCTCTCCAGTGCTTGTTCGCAGAGGTAATGTTTTGTCTTGATCTCTAGCCTGCAAATATGGGTTTGTAATCAGGTCTTGGGCTCCAAGGATATGGAGGCGGGGTGCCTTGAGCTCCCCGTCTACAGGACAGATGGCGTTTCTACTTTGGCTGTGGTCCTTCTTTTCTAGATAAGGAAACTGACCTGGATCTGTGTTTTTATTGTTGATCTGTTTGTACATTGGGAGATGAGGTACGATAAATGGCATGTGGCAATTGACAATACATCTGGCCAACTTGCTGTGAAAATCAAGCAGTTTAAGTACTTGTTGATTCTCGTGTTGCAAACAAATCATATGAAACATTTTCAAGGACGTTGATTTGAATTCTAACTCATGGGTTTGATTTTTCTTGGCTTTTACTCACATTTCTGTCAGTTGGGAGTGGAACTGCTGTCTCAGGCTTTGAAAGTCAATCCTGTTACCATGGATATGACTGACCCTTTGTGAGACGAGAAGATTTGCATGTTGAGGAGTAACATGAGTCAGGCCGTAATGGATGGTTGTAATGAAAGAGACACGGAAAGGATGCTAAAAGCGATTAGCCAGTTTTGGATTTTACAATTGTGAGAAAAAATTAAATAACAAACACATCGAATATAGAAATAAAAGTGCTAATGTTGAGAAATGTGAAAGGTTCTAGGTAGAGTATCATTGACTGAGGTTCAAATTAACTATATGATTCACATATAAAATTAATTATATGCTTCATAATTTTCAGTTTTATTCAGATTTGTTACCATATTCAGTGTGTTTTACTATAGATTTTTTTTTAGCAGATATGAGCTGTAAAGGTGCAGCTCTATTCTGGAAAAGGGGGCGGGGAGCAGCGGCTCATTTGCATTTAAAGACACAGGCCCGAAAAACAGCTTTGTTTCTGCTTCCACTCAAATGATATAATAAATGATCTGTGGAGTATTTTGAGCTGAAACTTCCCAGACACATTCTGGGGACACCAGAGACTTATATTACATATTGTAAAAAGGGGCATAATATGTCACCTTTAAATACTAAAAGTGAATTTATGAAAAATGACATTATGACTATGGATATTAATATTGAAATTTGCTCAAAAATACATTTAAATAGTTTTTAAAGATGCATTAGATGACTGCAAATGTCATTAATTGACATTATTTGACATTTTCAGTTTGTCAGCCATATTCCACCCTACTTTCTATGTCATCAACCATAGAAAAACCCATATCATTCGACCACTAATGCTTTTATTAGTATTGATTTCATTAAGTAAATGGATGTATAAGAAAAGTGCATTAGGAAACACTAACAGTAGTGCTTTTTAATGTGTCACCGGTTACAGTAATTCTCTGTGTAGTGGGTAACAGGTCAGGCTAGCAAAGGGTTTTTTAAACTGCATGGTACAGATCACACTAATACATCTCAAATATATCGAGTGACTGCTAAACAATCACGTCCTCTGTGTAGCTACAATAGCGGATTGTGTAATGAGGATAAAGTTAATTAATGCACTTCAGTGACTCTGTGGTTTGTGCTGTTGTTTGAAATATCACTGCGTCACATTTACAGATTCTGAGCGTTTTAGTGAGCTTTAGGTTACTGCCAAAGTGAGTTTAGGTACTAGATTTTGAGGGTGCGAGATTCTAGCAAAGGAGTGACCGCTAAACAATCACGTCCTCTGTGTAGCTACAATAGTGGATTGTGTAATGAGGATAAAGTTAATTAATGCACTTCAGTGACTCTGTGGTTTGTGCTGTTGTTTGAAATATCACTGCGTCACATTTACAGATTCTGAGCGTTTTAGTGAGCTTTAGGTTACTGCCAAAGTGAGTTTAGGTACTAGACTTTGAGGGTGCGAGATTCTAGCAAACAGCAGCAAAATGGATGAAGAATTGAAGAACCTGTGTGTAAGTTTGCAAGCTGCTGTACTGTGCTATAGTTTCTTCATTTAGCTGTGAAAATGTTTTTAATATTGTTCGAGAATTATCCCAGCTAACAGAGAACATGCTCAGAATGTTCTGGCAAGGTTCTCTCAAAGTTTTGAACAAATGTTCTTTCATTAACGTTAAGAGAATGTTAAGTTATCTAATTACGTTACTAAAACATTTGCACAAAGACATTTTAGTTGGATGTTAAGGTCCTTGCACACCAAGTCCAAAATTTTTGTATGCGTTTTTTCGATTTTTTCGTATTCGTCATCCTTTCCTATCAAAATGCTTGCTACGGATGCGAAAACGCCGAAAATTGAACCTGATCCAAAACAATTTGACAGACGAAAGTTTCTGACAGCGTGTAAATGTGATTGACACAACGTGAGCTCGTATTTATTTTTTAACGTGCAAAAATTTCGGACAATAATTTCGGACTTTGTCTCATGATTTTTTTTTAAATGTTACCACTTACTAATTGTTTCAGATGGTTCAGAGAAAGTAACATTCCCATAATGTTTGCAAGTTTTTTCGAATGTTCATATCAAGCTCTCATTATAATATTACCACCCCTTAATCTGTAAGTTTCCACCAACGGCGCCGTCATTGTGTTTTCGCAAGCAACAATGGTGTATTAGTTCTAATGCCATGGCGAAAGTTTGAGCAAAACATGCTAACTGTTCTGCCTTTGACTGCACAGACGAGCACAGAACAGAGTCCCAGCCTCAGAGGAGACAAGAGAGCAGTGGATTTATTGATTTAATTACTGTTTATTGCTGCTGTCACACAGATCTAAAATAAACAAGCGATTTATTTCCCAGCTGTTTACCTTTACAGACATAACCGCCTGGTTTTGTAACTCATGTGTGTTTTTAACGTAAACTTGTGTGTGAATGAGAACTTAGTTTAGTACTCACATGCTGTGATAGCCGCTTTCTGTCCGTGTGCTTCGGATGTGTGCGCTCAGAAAACCATATATCTAAAGTTTGAACTCATATGGTTTAAAACGCATGATTTCAGCACGATAAACATGATAATCAGAACCAAAACAGAGTTTTTTTTAGCAGATATGAGCTGTAAAGGCGCAGCTCTATTCTGGAAAAGGGGGCGGGGAGCAGCAGCTCATTTGCATTTAAAGACACAGGCCTGAAAAACAGCGTGTTTCTGCTTCCACTCAAAATTGGCATTTTCAAAATGATATAATAAATGATCTGTGGAGTATTTTGAACTGAAACTTCACAGACACATTCTGGGGACACCAGAGACTTATATTAGATATTGTAAAAAGGGGCATAATATGTCACCTTTGAAGCTGGCCTGGTAAAATAGAACAAACGATTGTTGATCCCTTTGGAGTTTCTTGGAAATCATTGTCCGATGTCCAACAATGGGAGTCTATTGTGAGGTTAAGTGATGCCTGATTTAATCTGTGCATTACAGGTTTCACATCCATTCGCACAGACCGGGAAAAAATTGCAGGGCAGTCACATGAGATCATGTTACTTTAAAAACCGGTTTAAATGACAGAGGCCGTGTCGATGTTTTTAGTTGTCATTGCATGGCGGTGATGATGTGTTGTCTGAAAGAAGTAGAGACGAAGCTGCAGTGACTGATGTTGATAAAAGTCAGTGGAATTTTTAGAAGGAGGACAGTGGAGACGTTTTGGATCTGCTGTGAGTTCTTCCAAATTGTTCTTGTATAACTGGCTGCGCAGTACAGGTTAGACGGATCACCCACCGAGTGTCCATCTGTCTTATCTGATGTGCTTCTGTTTAACTGTCCAAAGCGTTATACTCTTTCCTCTGTGCCTGTTATTTGTATAATTCCTTGTGATTTTGGGGTACTGTAGAGCTTAACCTTTGATCCATTTAGAAGAAAGCCACAGTAGATCTGTGAATTGTTGATTATGGTATTTTTATGGAGTAAATGAGAGGTGCCACAGTCATGAAAGTGATTTTTAATGAGCTCAATCATTGTGTTTGTTTGTTCTCCGCAGGACTTGAGCTCCTTCGCCATGCCGTTCCTGGAAGGAGATGCAGAACATGCCAAGGAGGTAACACAACCCCAAACACATAAGGCTGTGCCAAAAGTAAAAACTGTTTTATTTGGTTTTGAAAATAATTTCTGTTGTGGAAAAAAAGCATTAGTGACTAACAAATAATTGTTTTTTATGTGCTTCCAATATTGTGTCATGTTTTAATGAATCTGAAAAAGCTGTTGACAGTTACATATTCTTCCAAAGAATGTGTATATCACACATTTAATTGGTTTGTTTGAATTATGCAATTTCCTTAGTCATCACTAGCCCTGTGATGTATATTCCACCCCTAAAGGCAAAATGCTAGATCTACACATTTAGTCAAACTTTAGTTATGATTGAAAGCTAACAATCCCATTAAGTTATGACAGTTATTTCCAAATGTTCTCTAAATGTTCAAAATATCTATTTTTTTATGTTTTAAAAATGTTTTTTTTTTCTTAGTTATGTGGACATTATGGGAACGAACATTCTGAAACAAGTAATAACTCATAAAAAATTTTACACAAATGTCCAGTTTAAACATTTCAGAAAACATGACCCTTACCAAAAAGTAGTATACTTCAAGTTTATTTTCTTAAGTATACTTAAGTAAAGTTCAAGTATATCTTTAAGTATACTTTATGTAGCAAGTATGCAATATCAGTGTACTAGTGGTATACTTGTAAGTGTACTATTTCAATACTACTTGGGACTAAATTGGCCCACTTTCTAGTATATAAAAGTATACTTTTAAGTATACTTTAAGACTTCCTAATTAATGCTGTTCAGTTGCTTTGACACAATCTGTATTGTTAAAAGCGCTATAGCACACTTGAATAAACTTCTTTTTCGTAAGGGGAAGAATGGTGTATAAATGTTTCTGTGCTGCTGTTTTGAGAACGTTATTAAACAGTTTGAACAAGCATTCTATAAATGTTACTAGAACAACATTTGTTCATAACTTTGAGAGAACCTTGCAAAAACATTAGCCAAATTCCGAGAACGTTCCCCGTTTGCTGGATGCATCAATTCAAGGAAAGTGGAGTGTGAAACTGATATCAAATCAGTAGAAATTTGTAGATCAGTATTATTCTGAGTTGCTATATGTATGATCTGGTCATTCAAACACAAAAGGTTGTTAAAATGCGAAATGCAGATTCATTCCATTTGTGTCGGCAGTCTGAAAGCTGCCATATCCTCGATGCCCTCAATCTCTGCTGTCACTCTGATGGGATATGAGTCTGCTCTAATAACCTGATTTGTAATTATGTCTACCATGGTACTTTTTGCATGTACTGACCTCTCATTTGATGCACAATTAACCACAGCTGTGCAGCTTAATATTTTTGTGGAAACTGTTATACGTTTTTTTTGGGGGTTTTTTTAAGTATTAATTCCTTAAAAAAATCTGACAGACATGCTTTCAGAAATTAAATATAGCTTATGTGTCCAAATAACTTTCAGTGCCACTGTCATTGTAGATTGGTTGACATTACATCAACTTTATACAGTTTTGATGCTGTTTTATGTCTAATGATCGTGTTAGATTACATGTGGAAGCATCTGTTGTTTCGGTTTCTTCTTCACTTGTGTTTTTTGAAAATCCTGTACAGAAAATGTGTACTAGCGCCCCCTACAGTATAACAATGAAAACACGGATTCTAGGAACACAAGTATAGTTCAAATATATTTAGACTTTTCTAAGTATAAGTCAAGTATACTTAAATGTCATTTTAAGTATATTTCTGAGAAGAACATAAAGCCCATTTCTGAGAAGTACATAAAAAGTAGACTAAAAGTATACTTTTCTATTTTTTAGTTTAAAAGATAGCACACTTGAATAAACTTCTTTTTCGTAAGGGGAAGAATGGTGTATAAATGTTTCTGTGCTGCTGTTTTGAGAACGTTATTAAACAGTTTGAACAAGCATTCTATAAATGTTACTAGAACAACATTTGTTCATAACTTTGAGAGAACCTTGCAAAAACATTAGCCAAATTCCGAGAACGTTCCCCGTTTGCTGGATGCATCAATTCAAGGAAAGTGGAGTGTGAAACTGATATCAAATCAGTAGAAATTTGTAGATCAGTATTATTCTGAGTTGCTATATGTATGATCTGGTCATTCAAACACAAAAGGTTGTTAAAATGCGAAATGCAGATTCATTCCATTTGTGTCGGCAGTCTGAAAGCTGCCATATCCTCGATGCCCTCAATCTCTGCTGTCACTCTGATGGGATATGAGTCTGCTCTAATAACCTGATTTGTAATTATGTCTACCATGGTACTTTTTGCATGTACTGACCTCTCATTTGATGCACAATTAACCACAGCTGTGCAGCTTAATATTTTTGTGGAAACTGTTATACGTTTTTTTTGGGGGTTTTTTTAAGTATTAATTCCTTAAAAAAATCTGACAGACATGCTTTCAGAAATTAAATATAGCTTATGTGTCCAAATACCTTTCAGTGCCACTGTCATTGTAGTCATTTGGTTAGGAACTCAGGATCTGCTCTTCAGTTGTTACCTTTGTAAACATTCCCAAGGAATTCTGGGAAATCATCATATCTGACAACTAATCACCCACAGAGGCCAGCAAGGCAAGGCTAGAGAGGAGATAAATCACCTGATAGCTGTCAGGGTGGTGTTTCTGTTGAAGGTGAGTTGGAGTCACTGAATCTGAAGGGCTCTTTTGATGCTTTAGGGGGTTTTGGAGTATAAATTTTATGATCAGATGTAATCTGCTCCACTTCACTGATTTGCCCATGTTTTTTGTTGCTAAGGCTCAGGATATTAGCTAATATTTCTCCTTGTTGAACAGATGTTTTATTAACCCCCGGCAAGGTCGATGCAGAATCACCAGTGTGAATGAACATTTGTGTGCAAATGAAATGCATGTTTGCCAGAGGAATGGCTTAGATTCTGGATCAGAACCAAAATAAGGGTAGTGTGAATTGAAAGGTTGTAAACTGCTGCGTCAGTATGTTTCACTTATCTCATGATCAAAGGTTCAGGACCGTGAAAACTCAGAGTCAGTGTAGACTTTTTTCCATCAGCTCTACAACAAAGAAACAGTCAAATGTTTCCATGGCAACCGAGGGACTCAGACTAAAAAATATGCCATTGCTTCTTTTGTTTAGTGTACAAACGAAACGTTTTCTTTCACCTTAGTCTTTTCAGACTTTTGAAGGTATAGTTCAAATAAAAATTACAATTATTTTTTTATTTTCTCACCTTCATGTTGTTCTAAACTTGTAAGACATTTTGTGTGTGTGCGCGTGTTTTTGTGACAAATGAGGACATACATTTGTATAATGACAAGGGTATGACATAGATATTACAAGGAGAAGGTGACTTTTCAGGACATTACCCCATGTCCCCACTTTTCAAAACGCATATAAATCACACAGAATGGAGTGTATTGAAAATCTGAAATAGCACAAAGTTTCCTGTCATTTTTATTAGTTTTTAAAAATATTTCTGAATAGTTTTTAGTTCTGGGCAACGATTAATCTTGATTAATCGCATTCAAACTAAAAGATTTGTTTATATAATATATGTGTGTGTACTGTGTATATTTATTATTTATATATAAAGACACGCATACAGTATATATATTTAGAAAATATTTACATGTATATATTTATACTCATATTATATATAAATATATTTAAAATATAAACATAACATATTTTTCTTAAATATATGCATGCATGTGTGTGTATTTATATATACATAATAAATATACACAGTAAACACACATATATTATGTACACAAAAACTTTTATTTTGGGGTGCGATTAATCGCGATTAATCGTTGCCCAGCACTAGTTTTAAATTACTTTTTTATTTCAGTAAGTAATTTTAGGCCGCATTTCTAATTTTCGATTTCATCTAATGTTATATTTGTTGTATTTCTTTCAGCGTTATTTCAATGAACAAACAGGTTTATAATAGTTTTAGTGTTAGCTAATGATAATAACACTGCTCGACGGAAAGTACATGGTGGCCGAATGTTCATTTTGAGTGAACTATCCCTTTAACTTCAGTTACAAATCCCACTTGGTTGTATTCTGAGAGCAAGTGAGCGAGATAGATGGGATAGTTATGTAGTATTTTTAGGTATACAGTAAGGTATTTATGCCACTGTGTGAGCCTCTCTGATTTAATAAAAGCCTCTTGACAAAACGAGGCCATCTGTTCTTTTGGATGTCTAAACAGTTTTCAGTGGCTTTGTCTGGCTGTTTTGCTGTGTGAAATTCCCATGTGATTGAACGGTGGAGACATCAAGGACTCATCTGAATGTTATGACGTCTCTTCATTCAGTATCTCAGTGTCTGTCTGTCCGTGTCCTTCAAACATGCTGTCAATGGTCAGCATAACGTCACAGTAACAGAAAATATGCTTAGTCTGTAAGAGAATGCCATTCACTGATGATTTTGTATGCATAAAATGGATCATTTCTGACATTGCTCTATGATTTAAAATCTCAAGGATCAATATTTCTCTCAATATATGCTCAAAAGTGCAATGTTTCATTCATTATATTGTGCATATGACTTCTAGTTGTGATATCTTCAGGAAATGTAAAAATCTGCTTTGACTAGCTGTTGACCTAATATTGTATGTGATTATATTTACTCTTCAGGGGGAGCTTAGCTGCCGTTCAGCCAGCCCGAGCAAAAACTTCTTCAGCCGGGGTCCGTTTAGTCGGCCCTCTAGCCCCATGTCCGCTCCGGCCCGATTCAGAAACAGCCCTGGATCTCCCAAACCCGTCTTCCCCTACTCCTCCAACCACGACTCCTCGCCCAAGTGTTCACGTCGCCGCAGCTTCACCGGAATCTTTCGCTCGTCCTCCAAAGACTCCACCAATCCCTCCACGTCTCCTGTCAGCATCAAACTTTTCTCTCGGGCCAGGAAAGGTAAGAGACATGTATCGTCAATCTCTTAAACAGCTGCCAGAATGCTTACAATCTGAAAGAGCAGGAAAGACATTTCAATGGGTCATCATGACAAATCACATTTCCCTTCCTCTTTGGAAATACTTTTGATAACTGACTTTTACAGTATAACTTAAAAATCCCTAGATTACCAAGACTATTTATTGAAACTACTAAAAGTACACTACCATTCCAAAATCAATAAATGAAAGAGAAAGAACGAAAGAAAGAAAGAAAAAGTAATACTTTATTTAGCATGGGTGCATTAAATTGATCAAAATTGGTGGTAAGGATTTTTACATTGATACAAAATATTTTTATTTCAAATGAATGCTGTTCTTTACTTTATTTAGCATGGGTGCATTAAATTGATCAAAATTGGTGGTAAGGACATTTTTTACATTGATACAAAATATTTTTATTTCAAATGAATGCTGTTCTTTTGAACTTTCTATTAATCAAAGAATCCTGAAAAAACTAAATATTAAGTAACAACTGATTTTAACATTAATAATAATCAGAAATATTTTTTGAGAACCAAATCAGCACATTAGAATGATTTCTGAAGATCATGTGACACTGAAGACTGAAGTAATGATGCTGAAAATTCAGCTTTGCCATCACAGGAATAAATTACATTTTAAAATATACTAAAGTAGAAAACGGCTATTTTAAATTGTAATAATATTTCACAAAATTACTGTTTTTACTGTGTTTTTGATCAAATAAATGCAGCCTTGGTGAGCATAAGAGACTTTTTTCAAAAACATTAAATAATCTCTGACCCCAAACTTTTGAATGGTAAATGTGTAAATTTGGACAATTTTTTTTTTATTTTATTTGTATTTTTTTTTTATACATTTTAATGCAAGAAACCCAGACCAACTTTATAATTTGACTGGGAAAATATTTTAATTATTAAAAAATATGCAGGAGATAAGCCCTTTGAAAGTGAATAATTAATACTTTTTAGGTATGTTTTTCAATCTAAAAATGTTTGATGTGTACTGCTCTTCAATTAGTACTGGGTCGGCGATCATCTGTAAATGTAGTCTTGATTGTTTGTGATATTAATTCTATGACTTAACTTATACTTAACCTCTTATTTTGAGTGTGAACCTAACATTCAGCCAGGCTAAAATATTGTTTAATGTTATATATTATACCAGTATCCAGATACAAACATCCATAATCTCTAAAATATGCACTAAAAGATCAACAAGCTTCACAATATGAATTGGCATTGCTGAGATGAGATGCTATGAATGCCATTATCACATCAGTGTGTGGAGTGAGTCAACGTTTAGTGAAACCTTTCACAGGTTGTCTGGGTCCAGCTCAGCCCGGGGTGTGCAATGATTCGGATAATTGCACCGTGTGCTGATTTAATGGAGGCGTGGGTGTTTCTTAATGCATAAGACCCTGATAATCAATTCAGCTGTCACATATGTTATCCACGTGAGTCTGATTTAACTATCAGAACCAAGAAGAGGGAGAGTGGTCTATAAAGGCTGCTTTTTAGTAGCTAAGGGTTAAGTAGGGTTAAGTTACCCAAGAATTATATTTTACTTTTTTTTGGTAGTTTAGTATTTTTATGATTTACTTTTATGATATATGGTTACTGAATGATATAGGTTTGTGGTCATATTTCTAGATGAAAGTATGTTATTCAAATGCAGTGTTATCCTTGATGACTAATGACTTTGTATTTTCTGGGCTCCTGACAATGTTTACTTTCTTGGTTGTGTTTAAAATGGCACTGAGAGACAAAGATGTTGTAGTTTTAGTTAAGATAATTAAGAAAGCATGCCGTTATTTTACTGCAACAGTTCTTTAAACTATCCATGTGAGGTGACATTTTAAATGACTGTTATTTAAAAGCAAAACAAAAACATTGTACGTAGAGACGTAGTATTTGGCTGTTGTCTTTGGGTAATCTAATCTGTTTAACAAGGAAAATATAAATCAGCTGAAATCTCCTTCGTTCCCACACACTGAAAGTGCAATCAATAATGATCAAATTAAAGCCTGTCTTGGAAGACGTATGAGAACAGAGTGACCTATAATTAGATGATTAAGAGTAATTTAAGTGTTTGCTTGAGTGATATGTAGGTGGAATTAGTCTCTCTGTTTTACTACGGTGTAGTGGTGAAAGTAGGTTGAAGGTCATGGGTCTTATATTCATAAATAAAATATATATTTAAATGAATAAATAAATAAAATAAAAAATTATATATAAAATAAAAACAAAATTATATTATTTTATAATGTTTTTTTTATATTTAATTTAATTAAACATACATGCAATTATTAATTATATTTATATAATTTAAAATAAAAACAACATTATATATGGTTTTATTTAAATAATTTTAAAATAATAATACACATTCATAAAATTTGTATTATATATAATTTAAAATTTTATATGAAATCATATAAAAATAAATATTATTGTATATATTTATAAAGTATTTTTATAAATTAAAAAATTTACATTTATTTTAAATAAGTCTATGATTGTGTAAATAAGTTTATGAATGTGTGTGTGTGTATGTATCCTCCTGACTACCAGAAAAAAAAAAAGTTTGTGAATTTAGTTTTTTTTTATGTCATTACATTGTTTAGAAAATCATAACAATTGAAAAATATATATATTTTTTAAATTATTTTTATTTTATTTTATTGTTATGCTATGTCCTCTATAGAGGACACCAGGAGTACATTTTCTAACAAAACAAACAAAAAAATCTTAAGTAGACATGAAAAGGCAAAACCAGTGGGATTTTTTAATCACCAAACGATTTTTTTAATACCAAACTTTGAATAAAGATGATTCTCAACTACGTTGTGAAAGATATAACAGAATGATTTGATTTAATGTGTGTAGAATTGCATAAATAACATAAATAGATTTTCCCATGATATATACACTATACGTATCTATGCACTGTATCTAATTTGCATATTAATTAATATCAGGACACTTTTTTTGTGCAGCTGACAGTAGTAAGAAATGTCTTACTGAAAAAAAGTTCTGATCTGAATGCAGTGAAAACAAAATGTAGTGTAAATGTGTATTTTGTAGTGTGTGGGCGAGTGTGTGTGTGTGTGTGTGTGTTTGACCCACAGCTTCAATACACACAGTTGGGAATAATCTTCTTCATACATGTACACACTTATATAACAACACTACTATGCTTCTCCGACAATCCATTAGTTGCTCTGGCTGGCAGACTTTCCTGTCAGCCGAAAACAACAGTATTGATTTATTATTCAATACAGAGTTGGAGCAGTGAGTTGGATGCCTCTGTCTGATTGTAAGGCAGAGCTGGAAAGATTCAAACACATCGAGGGAGACTATTAAACATTAGAGGCACTCGAGAGAAAAGGAAGATGTGTTTCTCAGCTACGTTTTTATTACTTGATTATATTGATCTGCATAATGAGGTTTTTATCTGCTGAGTGCATCTGGTGCCTTTGCACACAAATACACGCTTCTCTACAAGTGCATATATGAGTTGTAGATCCATTTCTGTATTGATAAAATCCTGGTTATTCACCTGTCTGAGGGCCAGGCTTTAGACAAGGGTATTTTGTGCTGTTATCTGGGATGGATGTGTTTGCGGCAGTGACACTGAGCTTGATGAACACTGATGGACAGCAGCTTCTGTTCAAGCAGTGTTTGTCATTCAGGAAATGACACTCAGAACTTGCCGGAGAAATTCTAAATTCTATTATATCCGGGAATTGGGCTGCACCCAGACAGTGACATCAGAATGCAGAAAGCCCATAATTCAATCACGTTAGCTTCCATACAAATTATATTAACTGAAATTAATCCTTGGCTCTAAGACGTCCTCAGAGCTCCTCAGCACAGGCAGCTGGGGATGAGGACGCCTGTATGTCTCTAATATGATAGCTATTCAGGTTTTACCTCAAGAAAACTGTGATGAGGAAGAACTGATGCTGTGTCATCCTTCTATGTGCTACAATATGATTCTTTGGTTGTATCGCCACCTACTGGACGAAATTTACTGATATCAAGATCACAACTAGACTAAAAGGAAGTATATCTGGTATTTACTTCTTATATATTTGGCTGTCTGTATATTATATTATATTATATTATATTATATTAATTATATTATTCAAAACTTTTCAGTTTATAAAACAATTAATTTATGCTCACCAAGGCTGCATTTATGTGACAAATAATATTGTTTATAAAAATTTTAAAAAATCATAAAATATTATTGCAATTTAGCATTTTTCAATATATTTTAATATATTAATATATTTTGAAATATAATTTATTCCTGTCGGCAAAGCTGAATTTTCAACAGTCATTACTCCAGTCTTCAGTGTCACACGATCCTTTAGAAATCATTCTAATATGCTGATTTGCTGCTCAATAAACATTTATTATTATTATTATTATTATTATTAGCTATGAAAACTTCTTGATCGTTTTTTTCATAAGAACAACGTTTTTTGAAATATAAATCTTTTGTCATTTTTTTGTAACATTAATGATTTTACTGTCACGTTTTGATCAATTTAATGCGTCCTTTCTAAATAATAATATTATTTAAAAAAATAATAAAATCTTACTGAGCCCAAACTTTTTGAACGTTTGTAAATAAAAGGGGTAGTGGCTTTTCGTGTCATGTTCCTCTGTGACCACTAGATGGGGATCAAGTAAAGAATTATTGAAAGATTGTCTGAGAACGTCTGGATTCTCCATTGGTTTTGCAGCAGTAGGCCTATTGTAAATGTTTTACAAACAAAAGTGACCTTAAAATTAGCCTTTTGAATTTATTCATTGGTTTCATGCTTCTGACATTCAATAAATAAATAAATAAAGTAATATATTATACTAAATATATTTTACAAGTATTGCTATTTCCTTGATTATCAACATATATTTGAAACATACAATTCTATACATGCGACCCTGGACCACAAACCCAGTCATAAGGGTCAATTTTTTGAAATTGAGATATATACATCATCTGAAAGTTGAATAAATATGCTTTTTTCGATGTATGGTTTGTTAAGATACAACTATTTGAAAATCTGGAATCTGAGGGTGCAAAAAAAATCAAAATAATCAGAAAATCGCATTTAAAGTTGTCCAAATGAAGTTCTTAGCAATGCATGTTACTAATAAAAGGTTAAGTTTTGATATATTTAAGGTAAGGAAATTTGCTAAATATCTTCATGGAACATGATGTTTACTTAATATCCTAATGATTTTTGGCATAAAAGAAAAATCATAATTTTGACCCATACAGTGTATTGTTGGCTATTGCTACAAATATACCCGTGCTACTTATGACTGGTTTTGTGCTCCAGGGTCACATATGTTTAATTGAAAGCCACCATCAGTCATGTGTTCCCAGGAGAGTGTGAGGAAAAGAAAAAGACAATGAGAGCGATATCGAGCATTGAAGCCCATGAGGGAAAGGCTAAAGCGAGTCGGTGGCTCTTTTCTCCTCGATGCATCCTCACTAAATTTACGCGAGCCCCTGGAGCGCATGTTTACAAAGCTCGTCGCCAGGCAACGGTTAAATAAACGGGTTCAGCAGCTGACAGGTGACCGTGATGAGTGTGCGGCGCGCAGCGGCCTTATCTCAGCAGTGACTGTCACACACGTCTGTGTTCATCTGTGTGACACCATGCCCTCTATAGTGACCAAATAAGGCTATTTCCTCTTTTACCACCATCTATGGGGAAAAACAGGACGTGCATGTTTTGAATATCTGTGACCAGAATTTTATGTTTAATATTTCATATACTACTGAAAAATAGACTGGACAATCAGGGGCGGTTCTATGGTGGATACACGGGATACACTTTAAAAATATATTTTTTAAAGTTACATTGGCTAAGTGGCTTTATTCATTTATTTAAAAAAAAAAGCCAAGCATAATTAAACATGCAGGGCTCTATACACTTTTTTTTTTAAGGAGCACTTGTACATGCATTTACACTGTTCTTACAAATTGCATTAATAATGTTATTAGATTAAAGTATTAAATATGGAAAAATGGAATACTGAAATATGAAATGATTGAAAAATAGAATGATACTTTAAAATAATTTTATACTAAAATTGCCAGTAGGTGGCAGCAAACTACTGTCTGAATAAGTGAGTTGTTGATTCATTTATTCAATCAATTCTTTCAAAACAGCTGATTCATTCAGGAACAAAGTAAGAATTGGTCAGTGAATGATTGACACACCCGGGGAAAAAAATGAATAAAATCTTACTGATGCCAAACTTTATATTATATATAATATTATACTAAAAGGTACCATGGTAGTATCACATTTTTTGGACATGTACTACTGTGGTAATACTATGGTATGACACAGAGTACCTTGTAAATGCCTTGTTAATGGTTTTATTGTAGTTTTATTTATACCTATACTATTATCGTTATAGTAGTAGTAATAGTAATAATATTATAGCATTTGAATTTTTTTATATATTTCAGTTTTCATTTTAATTTTAGTAATTATTATGTCGTTTTGCCATTTTTATTAGTTTTTGTTTTTGTTAATATTTCTATCTAGGTTTATTTTTTATATATTCTTTTATTGTATTTTTTTACAATACATTTGAATACCATGCATGGTATATTATTATAGTTATCATACAATACCATTGTATTATCTGATACCATCACTGGACTTACATATTTGTATAGGAAAGTTATGTATAATTTGGTAATATTCTCCTTATATACTGTAAACGGCTGGTCACTGTCTTGTAGTTTAGGTGTTTTTATAACTCTTTGGACATTCAGGCAGACAGGCAGCACATAACCCACAGGTTTCAGCAGCACCAGTCCTGTGATGATATGAACACAGTGAGCAGAAGCCGGCTCTGCAGTTATGTAATCCAGTCTGTGAGAGACAAGAGTTAATTTTAGTTCGGGTTGTGTGGAGTGCAGGGTCTGTTCCTGTCAGCACAGAGAGTGATAAGAACCCTTTAGGAATCATCTGATCCTGCTGAAATATTCAGACTCCTGCCTTTGTGTTATTACCTTACATACATTATTTTGAATTAAAAGCTGATTAAAAGGTAAATTATGGTTGTCAAAATCACTTCACTATGTGGCATTTTTAGCTTTCTAACATTTACCCAAACATCTGGATAACATCTATGGAGGGGCAAATTACTCAAAATTAAATAATTAAAATAAATGTTGAAATATATAAATAAATCGTTAAATACATAATTAAACCATTAAATGCATATTTAAATAAATAAATAAATAAATAATCATTTCCTCCATATTTAATTTTCAGGGTTACGGTTGTCGGCACATAACCCTGAAAATTTAATAAATAAATAAATGAATGAATGAATATTTATTTATTTATGAATTTATGTATTTAGTTATGTATGTAGTTAGTTAATTATGTATTTAACGATTTATTTATATATTTCGACATTTATTTAATTATTTAATTTTGAGTAATTTGGCCCTCCATACACATGTACATACACACACATTTGCACATTTTAGCCTTTTACATTTATGCATTAACAAATAATTTATTCATTCATTCATTCCCTCCACATTTCATTTTCAGGGTTACGGTTGTCGGCTATGGACATAACCCTGAAAAAGAAAATAAATAAAAAATTAATTAAATAAATAAATAAATGAATGAATGAATATTTATTTCTGAATTTATATATTTAGTTATGTATGTAGTTATTTAATTATGTATTTAACGATTTATTTATATATTTCGACATTTATTTAATTATTTAATTTTGAGTAATTTGGCCCTCCATAAACATCTAGATAATGTTAGAGGAATGTCTCAGTGCTGTCATTGTGCCAGTGCATTCCTCACCCTCATTCAGGCCTTATCTGGGAATACTGTTCATCACTGGATCTGCGGCTGCAGAGAGCCCCTGAGTATTTACAGAAAACTGCCATGTTTGCACATCATTTCCTGTCAAAAGAAATAGCATGGGCATATCCTTATTAGGGAAGAAGCTACAGACTGGCCGTGAACGTGTCTTTTCTGTGGCAGTCTTGCAGAACATTCTCACTGAGAGAAACAGCAAAAAAGCATCTCTGACCTCTGAGAACTTCTGTCATTATTTACTCATCCTCAAGTCCTGTAAGACTTGCAAACAGTCTATATGACCACTGATTTTCTCTGCCATTTCATAGGCCGCCACCTTCTTTTTTCTAAGAGGCTTGACTCCAAAAGTACAAGGTGACCTGCAGTAGAAAGCAGCCCCACTCTTAGATATCCAGTGACTTGGCATGGCTCACTCTCACATGAAAGCTTATTAAATCAGGCAGATGGAATAGGAAGGCTTTTCCAGCTCTGACACCATAGAAAAGCAGGTCAGTACTTGCTGATGGATACAGAAGCTCCTGTGAGCGGCCTTGCTGTCTCCTGCCTACACAAGCAGCCTGTGCCAGCTGATACAAAACCTCACAAGTGACTGATCTGGAATGCTCTACATACTGTAAGCAGCACCTCACAATGGATTCTAATGTTAGCGTGTTGCTAAGCTACATGGGTTGAGTTCTGAATTGAAGAACTGGCTCCCTTTCAGTTCATGAGTGAGAAATTGAATTGGCTTCACACCACATGAAGCTGAGGAGTTCACTAAAATGCAATTTAAAGAAATTCAAAACAGGTGATAAATACTGGAAAATAAAAATGATTTTCCCAAAGTCCACAAAAGTTAATTTATTAAATATGATGAAATATATTCTAACTTGTCTACACTACCATTCAAACGTTTGCCGTCAGTGTGATTAAATTAATCATTTTATTCAGCAAGAACATGTTGAATTAATCATAAGTGATAGCAAAGAAGACATTTAGGATTATAATGTTACAAAGATTTCTACTTCAAATAAATTGTTTTGAGCTTTTTGTTCATCAAAGAATCCTGAAAATAATAATTTTGTGGAAACCATGATAGATTTTTAAGCAGCACAACTGATAATAATAATAAGTGTTTCTTGAGCAGCTAAACAGCATATTAGAATGATTTCTGAAGATCATGTGATACTGAAGACTGCAGTAATGGCTGCTGAAAATTCAGCTTTGCATCACAGGAATAAATTACATTTTAAAAAATATCAAACTAGTAACTAGTCATTTTAAATTATATTAAATTTTACTATATTAAATATATTAATAATATATTAAATATATTAAATACCAATATATAATAATATAAAAGTATATATATATATATATATATAGTACAAAAATAAAAGGGACCTACAAAGTTTTTCTTGATAATCTTTAAATTTCAATGATTTGAATTTCTTTGAATTTCAATTTACTTTAAATTCTGCTTCCATTCAGTCAAATTTGAATTGCAATTCAATTCCATTCTAAATGGTGCACAACCATGATTAATAGTCAATGTTTCTGTCAACAACGTGGATGTATTTTTCACTGAGCGTGTTGCAAAGCATTCTGGGATTGCTGCCTAGGATTTGGCAAAAACAAAGTATCCTGTATCGCAGCATAATGTTCCCACCTAACTTTAAGAACAGTTTTAAAATGTTGTCTTGGTAGACAGCGCACTAGGTTTAAGAACAGAGCTGCTGTCCGTGGTGGGTCTAGAACACACAACACATAAAAACCATGGCTTTTACATGACTGTTCAAACAAAGAATGTTTTTTGCTCCGGCTCCATTAGTGGTTCCTGACTGCATTTTTGTCCTAAAAACCGACCCTGTCCTTTCCAGTGTTGTGTTGACCCTGGGCCTTTGAAGATGTCAGGAAGCACAGTGGATTTGGAAGGGATTAGCTGTTCGCTTCTCACCAAAGGCACTTTTTGGGCCCAAATGAGCGTCTTTAGAAGTGCTTAGTAGGACCCTAAGTGCCCCTGACAAGGAACGACAGTGGAGAGTTTGGAAAATGAGAGGTGATTACTCAAAGCCCATCTAATTCTGCTTACACAACTATCTCTTGGCGTGGAGCCTGGCAGTGTGACTTTACCCACTAATAAGTGATTAATTTGGTGCCTTGAGTGCACTGACAGAGAATGATTTGTTTATGATGGTACAGGAAGCAGGGGGTGATCAGATGTTGATGGCTATTATCACCAGGGCCATGCATTCATTAGCTAAAGTGATTGTCACCGAGATTGTTTTTCTTCCTTGAATGGAATACCCTTCATGACCCAGATATTGTATTTCACCGGGGTATTCTTTTTGAGACTTCAAGATTTGCTGTGTTACAGGGCAAGATACAGATTTGATCTGATATTTTGTGCATCGATTTTAAGTAATGTTTTGATCTGATATTTTGTGCATCGATTTTAAGTAATGTCAGTTTATATTACAGCCAGAGTAGAGCAGACAAGCTTACGATGCCAATAAATAATGCGGGAACATGTTCAAAGCTTAATGAAGTTTCATTACTTACAAGTGTAAGTGCCAGCAACAGTGAGCTATTAATAATAAAAAAAAAAATAAAAAATATATTTTGTTTGTTTGTTTTTATTTATATATATATAATGTAATCAATCAATTTAATTATTATTATTTTATTTTTTTACTGAAAAAGTTTTATTGCAATTTAAAATACCTGTTTTTGTAAGCTGCAATATATGAAGTATTTTAAAATATATTCTATTTAAGTATATTTTAAAATGTACTTTATTCCTGTGATGCAAAGCTGAATTTTCAGCATCATTACTCCAGGCTTCAGTGTCACATGATTCAGAAATCATTCTAATATGCTGATTTGGAGCATGATTTCTTATTATCATAAATGTTGAAAATAGCTGTGCTGCCTAATATTTCTGTGTAAACTGAATGAAAGTATTCATTTCTTTATAATAATAATAATAATAATAGTGATACTTGCCTTTGCTAGCGCCACTAATAAGCAAATAGAAATAAGATTTCACCTTGCATTAAACAGGAATGTTCTCCCATGGCGCTGCATTCATTTCAGTTTGGCAAGGTTTTCGGAAAGGTTAAATCCTATTTTATGGTTCCCTGATTATTTTTTGTGTTCTCCTTAATGAGATTTTTTTTTTTTTAAATCAGCTGACTCCAAACCAGAGGAGGTCAGAGACCACATGAAATTAGAAGTTTCTTTCATATTAACAAAGTTCAGTTGCACACTAGATGGTGAAATTTCTTTCTAACTATTTATATGTTTTCTCTTTTGCTTTGTCTAATATTAAACCCCCAAAAAAACCAGTTCACTCACGCAGATACACTTAATATATGTGAAAGGACTTGAAATATTAATGAGTGGGCGGAGTTTACTGCTGTTTGGCCAATCACCAGCAATTCCAAAGCAAGCATGGGTTGGTTTCCTTTTACAGTCTCCCTGTTACACATGCGGTTTTGAAGGCATGAATTCACACACACACACACACACACACACACACTGGCGTACACACAGCTGCACTTGACAATCTGCTGCAGG
>NW_015643932.1:485927-487629 GCF_001515625.1 Sinocyclocheilus rhinocerous
GTTTACTGCTGTTTGGCCAATCACCAGCAATTCCAAAGCAAGCATGGGTTGGATTCCTTTTACAGTCTCCCTGTTACACATGCGGTTTTGAAGGCATTAATTCACACACACACACACACACACACTGGCGTACACACAGCTGCACTTGACAATCTGCTGCAGGTTTGCCAGCCGCCGGCCACTGATTCAGAGCTGTGAAACCGAAACAAGAGTCTGTGAGAGAAAGGAGCCAGAAAAAGAAGCTGAAGAATCCTGAAGGAAGCAACTTTGGTTAAAGAGCATGGAATAATCCTTGAAGAGCACCTGTCACTTGCTCAATGATTGGGTGATACGGATCCAAGGCCTGGAAGTAACTGAAGAGATCCAACTAAAACTTCTTCCAGCACTGTCTATGGGTACGGAATGACCTATTGCACTGTCCACAGCCTCTCCGAACTCCCTCACCACCCATGAAACGCTTTAGCAGCCTGAGAGGGACCAAAAAATGCAAGGACCAAGAGGGGCGGACAGGGAGACGGCAGTCAGAGCCCCACGGCCTCCTGGGAACCAGTAAGATGGCAGTTAAGGCTTATTCTGCAGCACTGTTTTTTTTATGTAGCAACATGCAATTTATTTACATGACTTTGTTATATATAATGTATTAATTTTTTTTCCATGAGTGACATTTGCAGGTATTGTTAAAATATTTGGACACTTGTAAGAATATCATTGCATTAGATATCAAAATATCAAACAAGCATTTTCTTTAGTAAAACAGTTCAAAATAAGAAGTTTAGGTAACACTTTATTTTAAGGTGTCCTTGTTACATGTTACATGTACTTCCTATTGTAATAACAATAAATTATGCATAATTAAATGCAGTGGTGGGCCGTCAGGGCCAGCAAAGCCTTCTCTGCTGGCCCAAACACTATCAGAATCACTGATTTAGTTTTAATATATTTTTCTATGAATGTGTATTAAATTATTTCCAATAGTCTATTCTCTTCCTTTCATAGCTTTTCTCTTGGTTGCACTGCTTCCAGCAGTGTATGTTTATATTAGAGCTTTTATCCAATCATATTTCAGCAATCGTGTTGCCAGGGTCAAAGAAATCTGCCTTAAGGCCTTCAGAATCACTGAAGGCCTAGGTGTAAAATGCACGGCCCGCCACTGATTAAATGCAAGTAACCCTAAGCCAAACCCTAATCCTAACCCTAACCATATAGTAAGTACATGTAGTTAATATATTACTGAGTACTTAAATGTATAATTTTACCGTAAAAAGGACACCTTAAAATAAAGTGTAGCCAAAGTTTATTACGTCTTAAATTAAAACAATATGTTTATTGTAAAACAAATGATGTCTGAAGTGAAGATGAAAAAGTATTTGGGCACTTTCTGGTTGTCAAACTTTAAGAGATCTGACTAGGTAATATATATGATATTTTGTATTATTGAGATATATATTATACATATTATTAATATTTTTAATTCGTTTTTTCATTTTTATAGTTTTTAATTTTTAATATTAGTTAAAAATTTAGTATTTTGCTGTGTTTTTGTCATTTTTATTGTAGATTGTATTCATTTTATATCAGTTTTAGTTTTAGTTATTGTAGTGAATCAGGTTAAACTAAATCAAAATGATATATGTAGCTGAAATAAAACAAGTTTAAGGTTTTATATATATATATATATATATATATATTTTTTTTTTTTTTT
>NW_015643932.1:489204-495619 GCF_001515625.1 Sinocyclocheilus rhinocerous
TTTTTTTTTTTTAAGTTAAAGTTATTATTTTATTTGATTAACATTTTTAGTTTTAAATTTAGGTTACTATAATAACCCTGATATTACCCCTAAAATCATCTACAAACATGAATGAGAAAAGTTTATTTGTTTGCATACAGTAAAATGGTTTTATTTTGTTATCTAATGTAATGGCATTCAGACATTTTTAAGAGCATAAGGCCACTGAATTTCATGAACTTTCAGTCTTACATTTTACACTCAAACATAAGACAACAGTCTTGTGTGTTGATGGATTTGCACAATAAGAGCGTGAGCAGTAGAACCCTTTACCTGTAAATTTGACGACCTCTAAAAGTAATTTCTCAGCGCATCCTGCCAATTAAACATTCTGCAAGATGATTCCCAGAACCCTGAAAACTAGACTTCGTTGTCTCAAGATATGTATTATGTAATGCTTCCAAATAGGTGATTTTGGTCAGAGTGTGCCAAGTTCTAAAAATTAAGCTGGTCTGCAATGTGGATCAACAAAAAGCTGTTAAGATTTGTATGACTTTTTCTAAATGGGATGTTTTGTTTTCTTCGGGTATAATGATTGTGAAGGGCTAATCCTGTGATGTTAATAATGGGAGTTGTTATTTATAGTCTACTGAGAGTGAGTTTCAGTGGGACTCATTAAAATATAAAAATGACATTGGAATACTGCTGAGAGGAAATAACAAGGGCTAACAGGGGTTTGCCGCTGCAAATTGGGTTTCACATACAGAACATACACTTTAAATGACATTTGATTCTTTTTCGTGTCAACCTCAAACAGCCTGTCGAAATGGTGTCTGCTGCAGTGAACATCTGTCATGTTGTAATTGTGTTACGTTCATATTTTGTCTCCCATGGAAGCCAATTTCTGCCTTAGAGAAAAGAAGGTAATTGTGAGCTAAAGTTTAAAATAATAATCAGTCATATTTGGGATATAAATTCACACATGAGATATTGTGAGGTTGAAGTATACGGCTTCTAGTCTTTCCATCACTTTATTTTTTGTGTTTTATAGCTTTCTGTATGTTATGTGAGCATGCATTATCTTTTAAACCATCTGTGCTTTAGTGAAACAATAATTAAGAGATGTCAAAATGACTAATTGTGCACCCACATTTAATTATAGCTATTAATAGAGATTTCATAAAATTGTGTCATTAACCCCCATTAGAAAGAAAGTGGTTATAAATTCTTATATCATATTATGAATAATATTATACAAATATATCTACCATTGTATAAATTGGTTCACACATGTCTGAAGGATCATGTGAGTAATGATGCTGAAAATTCAGCTTTGCATCCCAGGAATAAATTCTATTTTAAAATATATTAAAATAAAAAACAATTATTTTCAATTATAATACTATTTCACAATTATTACGGTTTTTATTATATTTTTTATCATGTAAATGCAGCTTGGTGACCAAACATTTTGAGTGGTAGTGTATACAGTTGCTGCTGTATCTGAGCGTATCTGCTACAACAAGCCACTTATCTACATTAACCAACAGATCACGTTCCACTCTGTATCTAACAGTCAGCGGATGGAAAAACGATTGACAGAGATGAAAGAGAGAGAGAGCAAGTGCAGAAGGGAATGAGAGTGGATCATACTTGCCCTCTGTGAACAGGTCTGGAAGTTGGAGTGATATTGAAAAGGTCTCTGATCTGAGACCTGTTAGTATTTTCCCCTCAGATGTCCATAATAAAATAAAATAAAAAAACACCCTAAAATAGAAACTACAACTAAATTAATAAATTAAATATAAAAATGAATAAACACATGCACACAAAAATAAACACATAAAACTTAAATATCGAGTTTCTTTTAATTATTTTTCATTTAACTTGTATTAGGAATGCTATGATTATAATGGTGCCAAAAGACCGTGTCCGTGTGATGAAGGAACTGTAAATCGCCTCTGAACCCTTTAAAGTGCAGCTTCTGTTGAACTAGAATCCAAATATAAAGTCTTGGCTCTAAAAATAAAGCCAAACTCGGATCAGATCTGAGTCTTGCTTCTGTAAAAGCGGTCGTATGCTGAAAACGAGAGCAGCAAGCGTTAACTCTAACGTGTTGTGAATGTCACACACTGCATTAGAAAATGCAATCCTATTGGTCGGTTGAATGGATTTTGACAGGCATCACTATGACATGGAGATGGTGCCTGCTGGGAGAACAGCCTGGACTTTGTGACACATGGATGCATGTCACCAGGCAGAGACACAATCCAAAGCAACAGTTATTGCAGCTTGTGTTCTCATTGGCCATATTTAAACTATGAGTATGCACTTTAATTCACAATCATTGCCTATGTTCAGAATTATACACTCCTGTAGCATACTGTGTAGTATACAGTTATAATAGTAGTATATGTGCATTTAATTCATCTCAATTCATTATGTAAAATGGTATATTTAAAATATTTTTCAGATTAAAAAATGGTAAAAAAAATATTTATTATTATTATTGTTATTATTACATTTTTGTGTGAAATGCATTCTACATTATCGTACTTTATTTTGTTTATTTATTGGGTTTATTTTTTTATTTAAAAATGCATTCTAATCCAAAAATCACAGGTGATATTGATTCTGGCACAAATGGAAAAAGAAAATCAAAATATGCTTTGAATGGGGTGCAATTTTCCAAGCAATATTCTGAAAAATCGCCACCCACTAAAACTGCGAACTGCACAAATGTGCTATTCAGAACGTAGCCATCTTCGTGTTCTCAAGCCAGATGTCTAGAAAAAAAAAGCTTAATGGCCTGCTAATACAATTAGAAAACAGGCTATATTTATATTCATGTCTAACCATGAAGCTGTCCCAGTTTTTAATCATATGCAATTCTGCATAAATAGCTTTAGGGGGCGCTGCTCAGCTTACTGCGTCTTTATAGATCCAGAAATGCCCTTGGAATTTTGATAAGATCCACGTCTCTGTCTGTATTATGTCTTTAAGAAAGCTTTGCTATCCTTTCTTCGCAGGATTTTAAGCTATTTTGACCTTTAGAGAATGTGCTTGTTCTCATGCATGTCTGATGATATCGTCTCATAGACAGCCCTACCCACACGTGAACTCAACAAATGCAAATGCATAGCATGACGTACTTATGAAAGCTTTTATCTAGTTTTATGGCATTAAAAGCACATCAGTTTCAAATGGCACATAATGCATGCGTGTTTAATCAGCTGGCATATGTAAAATACTGCTCATCACTCAGTCAGAGCAAAAGAGAGACAGACAGACGGAAAGGCAAATGAAGAGGTCAGTGTTGGTTGATTTGACTGTGCTGAGGCCTTTTGTGAAGTTAGTTGTGTTGTTACTTTTCTAAAGCTTAGTATATAACAAAATATGAACATATAGCTGCATTAGACGGAAAAATGAATCATGTCAAGTGCTGTTGAGGGTTTATGTTTGGATTATTGGTTTGCCTGTCATGGCTCATTGAATAGCAGCGTTGTGTTAACTTATTTGACACTGGGTCAAAGGTCATCGGTTACTTAGGATGAAGTTTGTTAACCTCTGTCTGCAAGGAAAACATCAAAAGACTTCATGATGACAGCAGAGGAAGCTGTATTTACAGAGTGAAGTTCACATCTTAGAGTCAAAACAACATCAAAATGAACAATGTCTAATACAAATTCTTGGTATAATTAATTATCAATGTACATTACTACAAAGAAATGCATACATTTTATGTGGGAGAAATGTTATGTTTCTGTTTTTTTTTTTATGGTTTTTCCAAACATGAACTGTATGGAACTGTTCATTTTATTCAGACTTTAATGTGTAAACTCAAAGCAGAATGTATTTATAAAATAAAACATAAATGTGTTTTGTAGGACGATAAATGGTTGGGATTCCACTAGCTAAGCTAAAAGCCAGCAGACATTTCTCAAAATGAATTTCTTCCTCAATTTAGCCATTAAATCAGCCTCAGGGGCTTTAAATGTGATTTACAATCCTGGCAATTTATGAAAAGTGCACGGCAGCATAATGATACAACGGAGACACCGCGTCTAGAATGAGCAATCACGTTTGAGGAACATCACCTTGATATTTAACTGCTTAAATGTGTTTGAGTTGAACACAAGAAGGCTTTGGATGTCTTACATAACACAATATCAAAGATGCATGGAGCCTTTGGACTAGGCCTGTCTCCAGCCTGGTTTTGATTTGATTATGTTCTGTAATTATATTAAAATGATTTGATAGTAATATGGCTTCATAAATATGTCACGAGGACAGTTTAATTCGATAAGCACTGCAAGTATGGCCTGTGGGTGTGTTCTGTTCAGCTCATACTGAATTACGTCTGTCTGGATGTGCAGCACCTATCATTCACATCCAGCACTGCAGCAGTGATCATGTGACTCCGTGGTCCTGATGGTAGATGATCCCTGGGAATTTGTGTGAAAGATGAGAATGTAAACTCCCTGTGGATTCGGGTGGGGTGAGGGGCTATTGCCATCCTGATGACATCATCACAGAGACCCGCTTCTTCAGCTTCCTCTATGTTCCTCTACCCTGCTGTCTATTTTCTATTATGTGCAGTGTTTACTGGGCCGATGGCTGACTGCTATAAAATAAGCTCTTTACTCATTCAGCAGCCATGGCCATGCAGTCTCGGCTGAGGGAAGATAATGGCTTGGTGCAGTGAGCTGAGCTAGTCAGGATGGCTTGTTAATCATTTCTCATTGCATACCTGTAATGGATTCCTTGATCGCTCTTTCACGCTTGATAAATGCTTATGATTTTTTGTCAAATATGCTCATCAATCAACTTTGCCTGCCATCTTTGCACCCACAACATAGATGGATGGATGGATAGATAGATAGATAGATGGACAGATGATAGATAGATAGATAGCTAGATAGAGAGAGAGAGAGAGAGAGAGAGATGGATGTAATCTTGGCTGTTCTCTTGGAAATATATTCTCACCTCATTGGCTTGCTGATGGTCTCTTGGACTCTGCAGGCAGTGCTACATTTCACTCTCCTCTTATCGACTCATCAAAGCAGAAACTCAATAAGTTTCCTCCACACACCACTTTGTGAGAGCAAGCTGCTTCCTTAAGGTTTTGCAACCGAATCTAGCCAGGGGAGAGGACGGCACACAGAAGTGGGTCACGTTCAAACAACAGGGAGCTGAAGCGATCACAAAAATGCAATTAGAGGGCCCACAATGAGATTGATTTTATCATTTAACGGCCAACTAATGTGCAGCACGAACCCAAAACGGACAGGCCAATTACTCAGGCGATTGGCGTGATGAACACTTAGGGGAAATTTGACAAATGTGTCACGTTTGGGCCTTTGCCATGTATTGGAAGAATCGTGTAGTCTCAGTAACCGAATAAACACATCCAGAGTGGTGTTGTTTATGCCGGTCTTTTTCTGTGATCTGACTGTAGTATGGAGGGCAGAGCCTGGAGGAATCACAGCATGATATCTGCAGCCTGCAACAGCAGATGAAGTGTAAAATGAGGTGATAAAACTGCTCTCCACACTGCCTGCGGTTCAGGCCTTATAGCCCCTTCTATTTCTGCAGGCACGGATCAGAAATTACGACAGGTACAGCCATAACCTTTAAGTGACAGGTGGATCTAAATCATCCTTGGTGGGCAGAGAATGGGATACAGTGAGACACTGTTGCACAGTACACAGTCATAAAGTCTTAAAGGCGCAGTGTATCGTTTCTGTGATAGTAACAACATCAAACTGAATTCCAGATAGATAGATAGATAGACAATATCTGATGTGTCTTATCTTTTGTCTGTTTGTATAGCCTCTGGTATTTCCTCATCACCCACCACTCCAACACAACTGACCAAGCAGACTTCGGCGTTTCTTCTGGAAGTCAGTCGGAATGACACCGTGCACCATTCCTCCTCCTCCCCCCTCGACACGGGACAGCACCACAGCCTGCCTGCCGCAAAACCACCGCCTTGTCCCTGCTCGGCACCTATATCTACCTCACGTGCGGTGAGTGATCTGCTGCGGGACATTGATACATCAGAGTCCTTTTTGGCATCATTCATTTGCAAGTGATGATCCAATAGATGTTTTAATTACTAAATACAAGCAAAAACATTAAAGACAAAGCATAGTGCTTTCTGACAGAAATTCTTACATCCTAAGAATAGTGTTTCTGTACAAGAATTTAAACAAAAAATGTTCACGTAAAGCTCCTGATCCTTGAAAATATGTTTTGGGTACTTAAAGAATGCATGCAGATTTTGCAAATGAAAATGAAAATAAAAATCTTATATAAAAATGAAATCTGAAGAGCTTGTAATGGCATTAGACATTGTATTTCTTATAAAAAACTAATTGTCGAAAACTTTGACCAAAAATTCTAAATAATTTACTTATTTATATTGAAATGCTTG
>NW_015643932.1:495783-496790 GCF_001515625.1 Sinocyclocheilus rhinocerous
AATGTGTATATATCTATCTATCTATATATATATATATATTAATAATTTATATACAGTAAATATAATTTGCATACATTTATAAATTGCTAAATTATTAATTATTAAAAAGTTTTAAATTATATTTACACACACATATAATTTATTTATCTGAAGAGTCACATGATTAGGAGTCGTTAAAGTCTTTACACATATTTATTATTAAAAAAATACTGTCAAAAACTTTGACCAAAAATATTTACATTATATATACTTATTTATATTGAAATACATATTTAATTATTGAATATATATTCAACATTTCTAAATATACAAGACACCTTCAGGCACACAATACTGTCACAACTCGCCAGTTCCTGTCTGTCAGTGGATCTAATCTGATTCTTACGACTCAACCCACTGACCGTTCATCACGTTCACATGCCAAAATCAATACAGCAGTCACCATCTGCAATGCTGTTGTCCTTGCCTCCCGCCTGGTAATCTAAGCAGAGGTCCAAGGCTGCACTCAGCAGATGTGTTATCAACTTCATGTGCATTTCCTTCTATCACACTTTGAGTCTCATTCACCTACGGCACGTACAGTATCTGTTCATAAAGTTTTAATGCAAATATAGTTGATTAATAAGGTCCTATAATCAGCCAAATTTAAATACTCACTGTGCCGTAGTGTTTCAGCAGCATAGATAAAAATACAACATTTTTATCTATGTACATAGATTAGTATTTAGTTTATCTCTAAATACAAGTTTTGTGAATTTGTCCCTAAAATTCTGCTACTCAGTGCAGTGCAATATTGCCTCTTTATCTTTAACAACCCCTGAAAATCCACTCTCAGCGATTCTCATTTTATGTACCACTGATCCACAGACGTGCTGAGTGTGGGTCTCATATGGGTCAATGTGGATGGACAGAATCACTGCTGCTCAGACACCTTCACTGTTCACTGCTGTCCAGTGTTCAAACTATACCGTGGACTTTGGGGGAGCCCACTTGTTTGTTTTTTTTTA
>NW_015643932.1:497014-509938 GCF_001515625.1 Sinocyclocheilus rhinocerous
GGGCTTTCTTTCTTTACCATAACAAGACTTGGGGGGGCCCCTTCTCTAGGGAAATATTGAATCATATGCATAAGGAAATCTGTATGGAAATATACCCATACAGAACTTCTCCACTTTATTCTTGATGATGTAATAAAGTGTATCTTCTGGCATCAAAAACCCAAGACTGAGTGTGGTTCCTCAGAGCAGCTGCTGAAGACACTACAGGGGGCGGTTCGTGCGCTTGCGTGTGCCTCAAAAGAGGGCTTACAATGACTTACAAAGATACATAACAGCTACAAGTGTATGCACTACTTGCTTTATGCAAGCACTATATAGGATAAATCACTGTACAGGATTTACCCTATTATACTTTATCGACACGAATTGATGGGTGAAACAACAAACAGCCACCCACAAATAGTCTATAAACAAAGCATCAGGCTGTCTTTGAGTTCACATTAACAACGGTTAAAGTTACTCGTAGTCAGGCTACAGAAGAATACCATAATTCCTCCGTTCAATTAGGCCTAAGACATCGAGAGTCACGCAGACCTATAACAACCCAGCTGTTATAAACTCACTATTTATATCGGATCAAACCACACAGACGCCTGATTGAACTTGCCATCCACTTTTACTACCACCTCTTACGTGATGACGTCACACCAATACACAACCCAGCCACAACACATAATTGCGAATGACATGCCTTACCTTAACACAGAATCGACGACAGAGCCCAGCGTTTATTTTTTTTCTACGAATCTTTGAGTTAACATGTACTAAACATGAGTGGAATTTGCACCGCAGCGCCCCCACACCTTGATGCTCATGACAAGAATAGCATGTATAGTTATCTTTATTGAAGTGAATTAGGTTTAAATCGCCGTCATGCATGAATGAATGATATTTTTGCAATTTTACACATAATAATCTACGATGATCACATTACACAAAACTGAAAATGCACGTCAAAATAACACATTGTCAATATTTTTTGAGACCCCCCAAAATTTCACAAATCACGTTTTCAGGGGAGCTCATGTCTTATTAAGGGGAGCCGAGCTCCCCCTAGCTCCCCCGTAGTTCGCACCCTGCTGCTGTCTTTTAAATAAACTTAATGCCTCTCACTCTCTGTCAAGGTCTGACACTTTGAGTTACTACTTTTTTTTGCCCACTTTCCCATTACTTGTAATTCCCCAGATTTGTGAACTAACATTTTTCTCGTGGCCGCCCCTTATGTGTTTGTTTACTTCTGTTGTATATTCATGGGGTTTTTCTCACAAGGGCTCAAGTTTGTTCAGACAGCCACACCCACTGATTCATCAGGCAGGAATTTGGGCACAGTTCATTTTAATTACCCTCCATGCCAAATGTTTCTCTGGGAAAGGCCAAAAACAGTTGTGTGAAATATCTTTGGAGCCGGACGACCTCTATAGGTTTTCGCATTTTTTTCGAATTTTTTACAGCTATATATGTATGTTAAATTGATTCCGTCCTATCTAGGTCTAAGGAGGGCCATTAAGGGGAGAGAGATGGAAAAAAACACAGGAGGTCAAGAAATAGTGTCTCGGATGGGCACGACACAAACAGCAGCGCCGCACTAATAGCTTTATTTGCACAGTCTTTCTGTACATTGCAGATAAAGCTCATTTAAATTTGGACGCATTGATGTGCAAATGTATTTTAGACATGAAAGAGTAAGAACTTGATCTTGGAAAACCACTAAGCTCAATCAAGGAGAGAAAAAAACTGCCGTCTAATGTCACTGATAAGACATAATATTAAGAATCTGAACAATTTGGCAACATTTTAAGGTTAATATTTCATGTACAAACACATCACACATTTTGTCTATGTAAATAAGTCATATGAATAAGATTCCCTAATAGGGATTCCCTAATATGATTAAAAAAATGTTGGTAGTGAGGAAAAGGAGGGAAACTCTACATATGTATTTTGACCTTAAATGATGTTGAGCCCTTGAATCTTTTGTTGTCTATTGTGTAATGTGAAGTACTTACAAATTCCCTGCAGGTTTAAACAACTAGCGTTTCATTTATGAGTGAATCACTGTTGTTGAACGAATCTTTTATTTCAGTGAATCATTCTTCTGTGCACTGACTCATATTAGCTGTTCACTGATTACAAGTGTGCGACTGACTGATTATATCACGAACAAATAGCTGTTTAGAACCGGTTGTGACGGCGCATTTCATTGGTTGGACGTATTGAACGAATATGCCGCCTTTACTGAACAAATCAATGTTTTTAGAACTTGTGTGTAAACTGAATCATGTTCTGCAACAAACTGAATTAACTGAGACATCTGATTTGAGAAAACTGAATTAATTAGAACTTTTCGGCATGGTGTGTTGCCCTAGATCAGGGGTGCCCAACCCTGCTCCTGGCGATCGACTGTCCTGCAAAGTTGATAATGCAACTATATTTGAGGCCACAGCAGTTATGTCGTCTGTAGCTTTAAATACTCAGATTCAGGTGGATTTTGATTGGCTACCAGTGTTTTAGGGTGTGTTCACACTTATAGTTCGGTTCGTTTGGTTCATTTGGTCCGGACCAAAAAGGAAAATGATACATTTGGTCCTGGTCCGCTTAGCGTTCAGATTGGCATTTTTGACAGCGAACCTAAAGGCATAGTGATACGTTTACAACCTGATTGGTTGGTTCAATGACGTATATATCGTGACGGAACTCACCGAATATCCCAAACAAAAGGTGCGTTAGACTTAAAGCGGCGCTGCAGGTGTATGATATCAAAGCATCCACGATTGGTCTGCTCAGCGCCACTTTAAGTCGAACACACCCAATGCCGTCTGCTGGACTAAGCGCGCTCATTCTTGCGTGTACATATAATTTTATGTTCACCACCTGCAAACTCACAAGGAGCTCATAAAAGGCACTTTACCTCATCGTTGCTCCACGTTTGCCCTCTGCTTATTTTGTTTTGGTTACACCGCGTCGTCAAATCATGTGGCATAGCGTCGCATCTTGTCATTACTTCCTGTTTTTGGTTCGTTTAGAAGTATTTGGTCCGTGTTGCGTTCATATATCATTCGAACCACACCAGAGTTCGTTTGGAAGCGGACCGAGACCCATCTTTTTAGCGGTCTCGGTCCGCTTGTTTGGTGCGCACCAGGGTTCGGATGGCAGCGTTCACACATGCTCAAATGAACCGCACTAACAGAGCAATCGCACCAGGGTTCGTTTTAATCGAACCAAACCTGCAAAGTGTGAACGCACCCTTAATTGTTTATCAGAAAATAATTGCTCTGAAAGTGATTCCAACTACAATAATCACTCTGAAAATGATTCGAACTACAACACCTCTCTGTGTAGTTATTGTTATAGTTTTGATGTGGACGTATTCTCATGGAATTAGAACGATTATAAATATGTTATAAAATAAAGCCAATAATTAATGAGGCAATGATTTTTTATTACACAGAATACAAGAACCGCTTACTTGTCTTCACCTACTGGTGTAGTGACATTAAAGGTGTAATCACACTTACCGCTGTACAGCAAATTTGCGCTGGCAAAATCTGGAAATTTCAGTATGCGATCAGGAATGTTGCATGCAGGCAAAGGATTTCCCCATGCAGATTTCGCAACTGGTTCAAGTGGTGTCACCTGAATTAGCATGTGACTAGTCACATTTATTGCTTGCCAAAATTTCGATGATGAAATCCAGTCATTCCAATAGGAATCCACATGATGTGGGGTTTTGTGTGAGGACTAAAAAAAATTTCGTGTTCAAGTTGGTCACGTGAATTTGCTGTGCTGACAAAGATGCTGGAAAGTGACTTGTGAATTGTGCTTTATAAATTCCTACGCTTATGGAGCCTTTTCACAAGACTGTGATGAGGTGTTTCAACGGTCATCAGCATCGTAAATCCTCGAAAGTTTTTTTATATTTAGATTTTTTTAAAAACATTTGACATCGTTCTTTTGCTATTTGAGCAAATAGGAATGCAAAAAATATATATGGTAGGTTTACTCATTCACTGCTCTCTAAATTTACCCAACTATGACGACTGTGAGAAAGTTCTATTGACAATAGACAATGGACCTTTTGCACGCGAAATGTTGCTGTAATTTCGCTAATGTGAACGCACCTTTAACCTGCAGAAAGAGTCACTGAATCAGTGAACAGTTTTTGTGAACAGACTCAAAGATTCGATTCACCTGGATGAATCAAAATCCCCACCCACCACCAGCCAGTTTGGACAGGCTGACTCCGCTCGCTTTTATATTCACACATTGTCTGTTGCTCATAACAAGAACTGAGTAAGCGGAATATTTGATTTAAAACACTCCCTGTCAGACAGTTGGCGGCTCGCGACTGCAGCAAACTGGAACAGTCCATTTGCAAAAAGCCGGAGGGGGAGGGTCTCTCATGACTGACTTCACATTGGATGCAGGGGTACACAACCGGAGCACGCCTGCAAACACTGACTGTCCCTTCAAGGACCGATGGACCCAAAATCATGAGCACTTAGTCCGTTTGGCTTTTTCTGCTCCGAGCCAGTTCGGTTTGCGCTGCCGCCGCTTAGTCTAGCTGTTTCTTTATTAAACTCTGACAGCCAACTTCCGATCTCACCGGTCTCCTCACCGTCTGTCTGCCAGTGTGTGTGTGTGTGGACGGCGAGGATAAAGGGGAGGGCAGCCTGAGATCGCCTCGTCTGTGCTTGACACTGTCACTCTGTCCCCAGGTCCACGGTTTATCTGAAGACATGCTGGAGAAACTCGATCTCGAGGATGAAGGTAAGCCTCTGCGGGTAATATATGTCTCTCGCGTCGTGAATGTTACGATCTGCCTTCGTTTTCTGAACCGGCTGCCTCAGCAAATTCTCAGTCTTGACATTGTGATGTTCCTTGCTGATTTATTTAGTCCTCACACTTCCAGGGATAGTCTATTTTAATCTCATTCATAACACCGGTCTCCTCACCGTCTGTCTGCCAGTGTGTGTGTGTGTGGACGGCGAGGATAAAGGGGAGGGCAGCCTGAGATCGCCTCGTCTGTGCTTGACACTGTCACTCTGTCCCCAGGTCCACGGTTTATCTGAAGACATGCTGGAGAAACTCGATCTCGAGGATGAAGGTAAGCTTCTTCGGGGAAATATGTCTCTCGCGTCGTGATTGTAACGGTCTGCCTAAGCTGCTTATTCGCTGTCTTGACATTGGGATGTTCTTTGCTGATTTATGTAGTCCTCACACTTCCAGGGATAGTCTATTTTAATCTCATTCATAACCTAACCCGGGTATAATCACGCGATGCGGATTTTCCTCGATCATTTTGGGGCACAGTGGGCATGGCGTTTTTATACTAAGGTGTCGATTTCACATCAAGCTGCTCGGTAGGAATCACTGGAGATCCCAGTAATGTATCGGGATCCCCATTCGTCATTTCTAACCTGTTGGGTGTACATGCGTCAGATGATGCTATTGGCTGGAGAGCGTCTCACTCACGTCAAGGAGTACCTCAGGGGTGAGGGTAATGCCCAATTATGTTTATTCCTTTTGCAGTTGTAGATATTGATCACTTAAACGATGAGAATGTTTAAAGTGGGGAACTCAGTCAGTGTTAAATTATGCACAACCTTTTAATCTGATGCAGGATATATGAAATTAGCATTTTTTTTTTGCTCACCAGCCAATATCTCAATATTACCAGCCACTTATTTTTTTTTACCAAGCATTTTGTTTAATTCTAAACTACTAACAAACTATATATATTCTGTAGTTCTATATTTAAAAAATATTTTAGATTTTTAATAATATTTTTATATCATTTTTTAAAAATTATTTGAATTTTTTTTTTTACAATCAGTATAATCAAACACAGCTGGACTCAAATGAAGGTGTAGAACCATCTCAAGGATGATCAGAAGAAATGGACAGCGCCTGAGTTAAATATATGAGTGTCACAGCAAAGGGTCTGACTACTTAGGACCATGTGATATTTCAGTTTTTCTTTTTTAATAAATCTGCAAAAATGTCAACAATTCTGTGTTTTTCTGTCAATACGGGGTGCTGTGTGTACATTAATGAGGAAAAAAAATTAACTTAAATGATTTTAGCAAATGGCTGCAATATAACAAAGAGTGAAAAATTTAAGGTGGTCTGAATACTTTCCGTACCCACTGTATATACTGCGACCAAATCTTGTGGTCGTCTGACCATCTGAGAAAGTTAGTTGAAAAAGAGCGACCAGTGGGAAGAATGAGTCTGGAGCCCTGATACATACATATATACATATATATATATATATATATTCTGTAGTTAATATAACCTATATAAGGATAGAAATCAAATGTGTTGTATTATATTTTAATACAATAAAATGTTTTTTTTATATACATTGCCTTCTTATACATATACATTTAAAATATTTTTTTAAAGAAGTCTCTTAAGCTCACCAAGGTTGCATTTATTTAATAAAAAATATAGTAGAACAGTAAAATTGATATATTATTACAATTTAATATTGCTGTTTTCTGTTGTAATATATTTTATGATGGCAAAACTGAATTTTCAGCATCATAACTCTCATCATAAAAGTCTTCAGTGGCACATGATACTTCATAAATCATTCTAATGATTTGGTGGTCAAGAAATATTTCGATGTTATTGATGTTGAAAACAGTTGTGCTGCTTAATATTTTTGTGGAAACCATGATTAAAAAAAAAAAAATTTAATGAATTAAAAGTTTAAAAGAACAGCATTCATTTAAAATAGATATCTGCTGAAAGAATGTAAAAGTTCATGTAAAAGTATATTTATATTCCTTTTGGTTTCATTTAAAGCATTAATGCAGAATATTGTTTATTAATGTGATACCTGATTGTAATTTTGTAAAAGTAGCTTATGGCTGTAGTTTTAATAAGCAATCAGTCCCATAATTATATCTAGACTTAACAAGGAATGCTGTGCGACAGAGTAAGACCCAGCCCTGAAACAGTTTTCAGAGCGGACATTTTCCTCTGAAGTGCTTTCGCGTCCGGCAAGGTTTTCCCAGCAATATGAGGCGAGCATACCACACTGAGCTGGCAGTGCAAGTCTTGACATTATTTATAAAGGCTTTTGCGGCTGTTCTTTCAACTGTTGTACCTTTTAGGGGAAACAGAGAGCAGGTCGTGCAGGCTGCAGATCTGCACTCTCATGCTGAGGTTGAGGGGTTTCCCCAAGGCACCGGTGACGGTGAAGTCCTCAAAACCCTCTCTCACACTTTCACCTCTCACAGATATCTATCTCTGAACTGTAAAACCCCAGGCTGGTGTTTTTGGTTAGGCTGACAGTGGCTGGTTGGAAGTTGAATTTTTAACTTTTGATCTCAGTAAAATGATAAATGTTTAGTGTTTTTAGATGAGTTTGTGTTGGCATGCTCTATTCTGTACTGACACACTGACTTAAAGGAATAATTCACAGACCAAAAAGGCCATATATTAAGGTATTATTCACTGAAAATCAGTGAATGATACAGGCTAATGTAATAATGAATAATATCTTAGAATTTGCAACCAATCTGATGTCATGTGAAGAGCAGAGCAGTGTGCTTTCTGAAGTATTAATAGCATGTGCTAGTTTTTGAAGCGCCATCATTAAATGATGTCTGAAGGCATTGGTTTGAAGTATGCAGTTGTGAAGCGTTCCAGCGCGGCCTGCCTTGTCGATCTAATAGCATGTGAAAACCAGAATGTTTTCAACAAACAAAAGATTCATTCTGCAGTAATTCAGTTCTTTGAATAGCCACGGTGGACATCGGCCAAAGTGTCATGCCTCTGGTTGTGGTAGATCCAAACATCCAGACTTTCTGAGTGGCTTTCTTTTGTCATTTGTTTGGGCTTATATTGTAAATTATGATTAGCACAAATCCCACACTAGAATGGGTGTCTTGTTGCTCTCGTAATGAAGTGTGGAAAAAAGAATGACCGTTTTCAACAACCTAACCCACGTTTGCTACTGGTCAGGCATTTAAAGTTACAACAGTAGGGTTTCGGAAGTAAAAATCCCATCCATTTTGTCTATTAGGGAATTGATTTTCAATGTATTTGAAAGATTTTTACATATAAACCTAGGGCTGGACGATATGGCCAAAATTGATATCACGATATATTTCTTAATTTCGGTCGATACGATATAATTCCGATATCGATATGAACACTATTTATCTGAAATAGAAATATTTTGTAACATTATAAATGCCTTTATCATCACTTTTGATCAATTTTAAGCATCCTTGCTAAATAAAAGTATAATTTCTATAATTTCTTTCCCCAACATTTTACTGTTTTTGCTGTACTTTGGATCAAATAAATGCAGCCTTGGTGAGCAGAAGAGAATTCTTTTAAAAAACTACAAAAAAAAACATTAAAAATCTTACTGTTCAAAAACTTTTGACTGGTAGTGTAGGCTGATTATTCTTATAGATTGAAACAAATGTGCTTCAGCCAGAAAAAAGGGTATGAAAAGTGCTCCGAGTCGCTGCAGAAAACAAAAAAAATTGAACGACAACAAAAACTGGAAATGTTGCTGGAGATGGGCTTATTTAAAATGAAAACTCATTCTCTGGCAGCAGGAGGCGCTTTTAGAGTGATAGAACTAGCGGTTTCTCCAGTAATGGCTGTAATCAAAGCAGCTCCGCTCATGAACGCTTCTTTATCAGATCAAATGAAAATGCCATCGAAACTTTTCTGAAGACAGTCAATTCCCTTCAGAGATACATTCATATAAAACACCCGCGCCGTGTTATGATTTTGAAACGTGCAGTGCTCATGTTTATTCAACGAAGTCAAACGGCACAAATAAATCAATGTATGGGAAACTGGTAATGTATATCGAAATATCGGAAATGTGTTTAAAAATCATATCACCGTTATTGAAAAAAATTATATCGCGATACATATTGATATTGAATTATTGTCCAGCCCTATATAAACCTTTAAAAACAGACCTACTTTATGAGCTACAAGGTTGTTAATCAATGGTATATGCTTCTGCTGAAGCCATCAGCCCACATTATTTCAACTAATTTTTTTAAAGGGTTCATATGGTGCGATTTAAATTTTTCCTTTCTCTTTGGAGTGTTACAAGCTCTTGGTGCATAAAGAATATCTGTAAAGTTGCAAAGTATAAAGTCTTAAATCCAAAGAGATATTCTTTATAAAAGTTAAGTCAACCACGCCTACCTAAAACGGCTCATTCTAACACGCCCCCACATGTCAACGTCACGATGTGGGAAGATTTGCATAACATGACTCCTTTAAATAATCGTAACTAACAGTGGAATTGCTAGTGAAAAAATACGTTACCCATGGTTCTACAAAAATCTCGACCAATCAGAGAATCAAAACAAATCACGCCAAAAGAACTCTTTATCCCATTAAAGGGGTCATGAACTGCCTTTTTTTATTAATTTGTACTGTTCTCTGAGGTAACCCTTATAATGTGATCAAGATTTTTACAAAAAAAAAAAACATCAGAAATATATGAAGTAATAGGCTGTTTTCTGTCCTGTTTTGACCCCCTTCATCAGAACGCTCTGTTTGAATAGGCGTGGCGGATTGTAGACTCGAAAGTAAACGCCCACTGCTATGATTGGCTACCAGTTGTGTATGTTTGACAGGCTACATCCTACACAGATGGACGCTGCTGTGCTAGGTTAAAGTCGGCATGAAACGAAAGTTGCGATTGTCTTTTTTTCTCTGCTGTGACGTATATCCGAGTGAAACGGCATCTGAAATGAGAGGGCGAGACTTGATTTCATCCTTCGGGAATTGATTGGATCGTTGGAAGTTGGGGCGTTGCCAACAAACTGGAGGCAGATCTGAATGCCAGTTTGCAGTTAGTTGTGGGGGATTTCTCTCCACTGGATTCACCGCCGACACCCTAGCATGAATAAATGTTTTTTATTGAGGATGACAACGACGATCAACGGCACAAAACATGCAACAGCGCGCGCATGCGAGAGAGAGAGAGACTGCCTGAAGCGCATCCTCCATCAGGTTAAGTCATATTCATGAAAAAAAAATAAAAAATTAGTTTTGCGATGTTCTAGGAGTAATGTTGTCGTAATATCCTAATATCTTTTCAATGTTTAAGGGTAACGTACTCCCTTATGACTGGTGTCAGTGCTATAAAGTGAAGAATCAGCTTCAGCTTTTACCCCTGTCTTTATTCCAAACGTCACTGATGTCATTGTAGCTGTTGGCAGTTCCAGATATCTCCGCCCTTGCGCCATAGCTCGTGACCGGAAGAGTAGAGGAGTCGTTTTGAGGGGGAGGGGAGGTTAACATTTTTGATTAAAGATTACGAGGGCACTTGAATTTTAAAAAAATAATGAAGTGCACGGATAAATAATTTATAATAAACACTATAGTATTCCATCAAAAAATAAGAATTGTCCATTTTGATTTCATGCCGAAAAAATGCATAAATAATCAGTACATATCAAACGATCTGTAATAAGAGACAAAGCAATAGTGACCATGTAATAAAAACAGTTGCTCACACTTGTGTGTTGCGACATCCAGGGCTCGACAGTGCAAGCATTTCACTCGCATTTGCGACTAAAAATAGATGTGTACAAACTGGAAAATATATTTAGGAGCATGAGTGTGAATACAATTTCTTAAACAGCCTAACTTAAACGGTAGCTTATAACAAATTTATTAATTTCTTCAATTTATTTATGGAAAAACAGCGATACAGCCTCATATGATTATTGACCTTTAAAAAGGCAACGATTTTATTTAAATTAGCACCGATGAAAAGAAAGGAGGAACGAGTAAAGGAGACGTGTTGAATGAAAATGCACATTCGGCACTAGAGGGCGCTGACGCTTCCGTTACCCCGGTAACCCTGAAAACAAAATAGCTGTGCTACTTTCTGAACTGTGTGAATGTCATTTGGATATTTATATTTGCTTTAGTCTTCACCATAGCACCAAATAATTAATACTTAAAGACTTAATAAGCTATTTATTTTCAAACTTCTAACCTAAAATCTAACCTAAAACATGGCCTATCTATATATTGACTGATTCGTTATTATTGTTTGGTAACACTTACCAGGTTCCATTAACATTAGTTAACATGAAATAACAATGACTGCATTTATTAATCTTAGTTCATGTTAATTTCAACTTTTAATAATACATTATAAAATCAAAAGTTGTGTCTGCTAATATTATTCAATGGAGCTAACATTAACTAACAATAAATAGTTGTATTTTTATTAATCAACGTTAATAAATAATATTAACTACTGCAACAATTAGCTATTGTGCATTGTTAGTTAAAGGGGTCATATGATGCTTTTTTAAAGATCATTATTTTGTGTATTTGGTGTAACAGAATATGTTGACATGCTTTAATGTTCAAAAAACACATTATTTTTCAAATACTGTACATTATTGTAGGTCCTCTATGCCCCGCCTCTCTCAAACGCTTCGTTTTCTACAAAGCCCCCTCCTTCCGACAAGCGCAGTCTGCTCTGATTGGCCAGCTGACCCAGTGCATTGTGATTGGCCGAACACCGCAAGCACTCGTCGGAAATGTAACGCCCCTTACCATAATCGCGAGCTTCATCTTTCAAAATAAATGTAAAGACAGAGCCCGAAAGGGGAACAGAGTCGCGTGACAAACACAGTGATGAAGCTGGTATGTGTTTGTGATGTGACCCTCTCTCTCTCGCTCTCGCTCTCTCGCGCTCTCTCTCGCTCTCTCGCGCTCTCTCTCTTTCTCTCTCTCTCTCTCTCTTTCTCTCGCTCGCTCGCTCGCGCACACACACACACGATGCGCAAAACTCCGCATTTGAACAGTCAATAGCAAATACTTAAACTAATAACAAAACAGTAGCTGATTCAGAAGCGCCAGATTGTCATAGCAAAGTCAGAATTACCTCCTCTCTCTCGTTCACGAAACGGTCGTCCATAAAATGCATTGCTGTTCTGTTGTAAGTAATCTTAAAGATTCCTAAATGCATCTACTTCCGGAAGGCCAAATAAAGTGCTTTTGCTTTCACCTAGAAACACACACCGTCTCCCTGACATGGCTGCTTCAACACTAACTGCGGTTACTGAAACCACGCCTTCTTTCTTTGCATGCACATTTGGGCGCATTATGCAAATATTCCCACATAGTGACCTAGATATGTGGGGGCGTGTTAGAACGAGCCGTTTTAGGGGGGCGTGGCAGAGTCTTAACTTTGATAAAGAATATCTCTTTGGTTTTGAGACTTTAGTCTTTGCAACTTCAGGGATCTTATCTATGCACAATCAGCTTGTAACACTCCAAAGAGAAAGGAAAACTTGAAAACGCATCATATGACCCCTTTAAAGCGCATTCTTTGCTCAGATTGGAGCGCGCCGCAGCTGTCCTGACCGTGGGAGTGACCATTATCCAGTGTGAAAGCATGCCACAATTTGTTGTTTGTCCTATTATATGTGTTCACACCATGTGCTATAACGCTCGACAGCCTTTCTTATGAGCCCGTGGGGAGAGTATTATCTCTATCTGTTCTCTCTCAGCTCTTCCCTTCCTCGGCGGACACCACCAACAATTATAGAAGCAGGTTCTCTGAGGTTGACTAAGACAAAACCCTCTCCATTTAGAAAGGCAAACTGACAATAATGAGATTATGGCATCTGAGACCGGGGATAAGAGTGCCATTTCCCCAGCAGCGGCCTAAATCATGCGCACCCAAATCATATTTGCTTAAGATGTTTGACAAAGCGCTGCAAATGGAATTGCGCTCAGAGCAGAAACAGAATGCCTCCTTTCTCCGGGTTCTGCCGGTGTTTTCTCGTCAAAGCGGGGTGTGGGTGTTGAACCGATGAGTTTCCTCCAGTCAAACTGCAGGCTAAATTTAAGAGTGTTAATGAATCTGGTTCTCTCCTCTCCTCCCTGCCAATATCAGCA
>NW_015643932.1:512166-516674 GCF_001515625.1 Sinocyclocheilus rhinocerous
GGTGTGGCAGAGTCTTAACTTTGATAAAGAATATCTCTTTGGTTTTGAGACTTTAGTCTTTGCAACTTCAGGGATCTTATCTATGCACAATCAGCTTGTAACACTCCAAAGAGAAAGGAAAACTTGAAATCGCATCATATGACCCCTTTAATGTTAACCTGCTTTAACTAAGGTTAACTGATGGGACCTTATTGTAAAGTGTTTCCTATTGTTCTTTCGTTCATTTGAAATTTAATCTTTTGCACTCCAATCTTGAAACACTTGTTTACTTTATATTTTTGTGTATTTTTTTTTTAAAATAAAGTCTTTCATAATGTTCATACAATTTAATAGGACTATAAATAATTACATAATTAGCCTATTAAATAGAGTCTGAAGCAAAATTATGTAAAAACCTTGTGAACTTTCTGTATTCTGATAAATTAAATAATTGTGCTTGTAAATGTCTTCTTATACCCCCTTATTAAGCTAAAACACATAATTTGAAAAATTTGCATTGCACCTCTAAAAATTTTTAATGCGCTCCTAAATTTTTCAACTTAGGAGCACGTGCTCATTGAGAAAAAGGTAAGCATCAAGCCCTGACATCACAAGTGAACAAAGGAGGACTGAGTTCTTACTGACGACGCGGTCTGGAACTTCATATAAAAGCCATCTTTATAGTTTGGTTTCTGCATAGACCTGCGTTCGCCTCTCTCATTATTTACACTACACATGCGAATCGGTGGGCGGGGCTAAACAGGCAGTGATGTAGAAGCAGGCGTTGATCATCTTCTGTGGAGGCGATGCTTATCCACACTATTATATCATAGAGTCGTACATTCCACAAGCTGTTGTTTTGGAAGATTGGCTTTAATAAGCTGTTTTTAGACTAACGAGAAAGATTTGAGTTGTGAAACTTACAGGATGCGTTTAATAGTACAATGAGCTCTTATATGTCAAAAGATCAAGGGAATTTTTATTTCTCAGTTCATGACCCCTTTAAAGGGTTAGTTCACCCAAAAATGAAAATTAGCTTGTGTTTTACTCACCCTCGAGGCATCCTAGGTGTATATGACTTCCTTCTTTCAGACAAATCCAGTCGGAGTTATATTAAAAATTGTCCTGGCTATTCCAAGCTCTATCATTGCAGTCAGCGGGTGTTGCAGTTGAACAGTCCACAAGTCCTCAAATAAAAGTGTGCGCATCCATAATAAAACGTGCCTCACACGGCTCCGGAGGGTGAATAAAGGCCTCCTGTAGCGAATCCATGTGTTTTTGTCAGAAAAATATCCATATTTCAAACGTAATAAACACTTTTCTCTCACCTGTTTCTGTCATACGCGGAAGCCGTTCCGGCGGATGACGTAAGACGTCGGCGTTGCATGATAAGTGACGAACGCGGAGAGACAAAACAAAACGCTGGTCCTGAACTAGAAGTACAAACCGAGGAATTGTAAAGAGAAATGTCGGAGGATTTCGATATAAACCAAGAGGAGACTGGTTTTCCTTTGCTAAAGTAAGGAAACTTTGCTTCCTTTGCTCCTATAAACAAACTCGCGAGACTAGCATATCTCAAAGGCGCGCGCAGCGCATATGTGCTGCGTCATCCGCCGAAACGGCTTCCACGTATGACAGATACCAGAAGTGAGAGAAAAGTGTTTATTACGTTTAAAATATGGATATTTTTCTTACAAAAACAAAAAATAAAATTTTCTTACAAAAACTTTATTCACCCCCCCCCAAGAGCGGTGTGAGGCACGTTTATTATGAATGCGCGCGCTTTATTTGACGACTTGTGGACTGTTCAACTGCAACACCCACTGACTGCAATGATAACGCTTGGAATAGCCAGGACAATTTTTAATATAACTCTGACTGGATTCGTCTGAAAGAAGAAAGTCATATACACCTAGGATACCCTCATATACACCTAGGATGCCTCGAGGGTGAGTAAAACACAAGCCAATTTTCATTTTGGGGTGAACTAACCCTTTAAGCACTCTGAGTCACATAGTATACATAGTCCCACCGCCAAACTCATGTCATTGGTTGAGCCTGTTGCTAGGTCTGGATGTTCAAAGACTTTTGTGTTTTTTTTAAAGCGCCACAGTGTTTTCACTCTTTGCAGAGTTGTTTTGCATACACTTTACATTGTAAAGTTATTAAAAGTATGCTACCTTCTCACAAAGTACATATTGTTTCAGCTGCAAGCTTTTCAGCGTTTATTTTATTGAAACCCCTCAGTAAAGTTTCCTCGAGCAACAGCAGCTGGACTGTCCTATTTTAATCGTTTCCATGAGCTAATACTAGACCTACTGCAGGACTATTCTTTGACAATAGCCAGTAGTGTTAAACAGCGCTGAGCTGAAGAAATGGTGAGAAATACTTTGAACACCAGGCTTTTATTAACCTCATCGCACTGAATGCTTTTTGTGGCCTAGCATAGTAAAAGAAATGTTAAGGTCAATCACTTACTGAAAATCCACCGTAGTTGGACAGGGTTGTGAGTCAGATGTTACGTTTCTCAAACTAGTGGTTCAAAACAGATTCTGAGTAGAAACTGTCAATCAAGTGTGTATGAACACAAAGCAGTGGATGTTGCTGTCAGTAAGAGCTGCTTTCTCCACTAGGTCTTTTGATCAATGTTTGTTGAAACAGTCAGATAGGTGTCTAGACTGTGGGGGGAGATGCACCGGAGTCCTCCTAGACCGCACCTACAGCCTTGCGACAAAATATTTCAGTGATGTTTTCAGTCTAGACAGCTTCTGAAGAAGCAGTTCAGTGTCTAAGAATACTACTACTGTAAGAATTACCATGGCAACTGGGGACATTAGGCAGGATGCTGCTGAAAGGAACAACAAGAGAGACATCAGAGTCCACAGTTCAGTGAGTTCATGTCACCCATTTGTGTCATGCCGCCAGATCTACTGCAGTGGGTTTTTATTTATTTATTTTTTCTTATTTGCTAGGGATTTTCCTGATAGTATTTGAATAATTTACTTTGGTTTTAGTACACAATGTAAAAGCCCTGATAAATAATAATAATAATACTTTATTACTTTACATTTTCTATTATTATTATTATTATTATTAAGGTATGTTATCTTATATTTTCTTAATTTCTATATATATTTATTTATTATATTTCTGTTATATTTCTGTTTCACTTAATATTTTTCTTCCATTATATAAGTTGATTAAATATAAGTATCATATTATAAGATAATATACATAAAATAATGATATTATTATTATTATTGTTATTAACATATAGTACATGTTATCTTTTTTAACATGACTCATGTTATCATTCAATAATAATCATATTAATAATAATAACTATAATAAATTATTTTATTTTTAATACTTAATATAAGTACAATAATGTAAATATAATGTGCTTAATATAAAAATAGTCTTAATATTTAGACTATAAATGTATTAAGTATCATATTATAAAGGTAACACACGTTAATAAGAATAATCAATTATCATTCTGTAATAATATTTCATGTACATGTTAAAATCTGACTAAATGTATTATCATATTAATATGAATATAAATAATAAGAAGAATACTTCACTGTTATTACATTATTATTACTATTATTATACATTATTATTATTATTACATTATTATTATGTTTAATGTACTTTTTTACAATATTAACTTTTTATATATACATAAAAAAAAATATATATATATATACAGTGGGTACGGAAAGTATTCAGACCCCCTTAAATTTTTCACTCGGGTCTGAATACTTTCCGTACCCACTGTATATAAAAAAATATTACTTTTTTTATAATATTACACTTAATATTTACGCAGTATAAATCTTTACACATTTTACACATTAAATTATATAGCTGCGATTATATTTTAGGAAAGGCATCCCTCATAAGTGGATCATCTTAGTGGGGCCCTTGACATAAAAAAGTATGAAAACTCTGTGATGAGACAACTGTCAGTTGAACTTGATAGTAACATATTTTATTTTATGCAATTTAAAAAAAATAAATGTATAAGGGAATTAATGTATTTTATCACAGCAGTGATTTTCAGCCTTCTTTTTTTCTTTGTACGCTGATAAGGAATATTGTTATTCGAAGCTTGTTCAGCTTAATGTTTATTAATTCATTTAAATAATAAAACACACTTTCATTATGAATGCATCAGTTCCTCAGCCTTCTAGCAGTGTGCTGTCTGTGCTTAACAACTTATTGACTTGTACTTATGTCTCACTTTGCTTTCATATTGACTGTGTTTTCGTTTATTGCTGTCTTTACAGCTGTTGAACAATCTGAGAGCGACATTTACATGCGGTTTATGAAGTCACATAAGTGCTATGACATCGTCCCTACCAGCTCCAAGCTCGTGGTCTTTGACACATCGCTGCAGGTAAGAGCTCTGTGGATGTGTTTATGTCACTGATAACAAATCTGTCAGACATGTCTCACTGTAGTATTGTTGTTGCCTGGTGTTTCGTTGTGAAAGCGAAACTACTTTATTTGGCCTTCCAAAA
>NW_015643932.1:516710-522688 GCF_001515625.1 Sinocyclocheilus rhinocerous
GATGTGTGCAGCGCATTTTATGGAGGACTGTTTCCTGATCCTGGGAGAGTAGACTACTATGCCGGCTGTTCTGATTCACAGTCTGTAAATACGTTTTCATTTTAAGGATTTGCCACTGATGATTCAAACGCGAGTTTTGAGCAGTGTATTTTTTGAACCTTAAACCGCATAAACACTAAAAACCGCAATTTCATTACACCAAATACACAAAATAATGTTCTTTTTAGCAACATCATATGTTTACAAGTTTATTGAAGTTTGTGTTTTACAAAAAATACTGTTTCAGTTTTTCTACTTAATGTTGTTTAATTTAATGTTACTTGCCATTTGTTTGTAATTATTTGTCAAATTTACCAGCAGTTTCTGAGTTTCTACACCAGTGTATTACACTTCTGTAACATGTCCCATTATTTTATCTAAATAAATAAAAAATAAAATTCTACAAGTTATTTTAGACAACAATATTATAATTAACAGTATAAATGAAAAACAGATATTCATTTTGAAAAAAAATTTTATGCTTAAAGATAGGGAAAGGGATAGGGTCAAAATTTGGCCCCTTTTTGCATGTCATGTATTTCATTAAAATTATTTCAGAATTTATTTGCTTTCCATAGAGATAATTGGTTTGACCGATGTTTTTATTTATTTATTTTTCAGATATTCCTTTAATAGCCTTTAATTATTGTGAAAAAGTGAAAAATAGTGAAAAAGTGAAAACACAAATAACTAAATAAAATACAAATAGTAATTTTAAATTCTACTAGTGATTTTAGAAATAATTTCATAATGTACAGTATGAACATGGATATTCATTTTGAAAGTTGCTGAAGATTATATTTAATAATTGTATTCAATTTATTAATGTTTTAAAAGTATATTATAGTGAATTAGTATATTAAAGTGAATGTTAGATGACGGCAAAGGTTAAATAAATGTAAAAATAGGAGAAATTAGCATGCACTGTTAAATATTCAAAAGAAATCAAATTAAATAAAATGTTATATATTTAAATATATATATTTTAAATAAAATGTTTACATTTTTAAATAAATCTCTATTATCTACAGATAACCAATATGGTATGAATATATTGTGCATCCCTACTTAATATCTTTTTCATTTGTTAGTGCATGAATGTTTTCAAAATCATCCATATGCTGTTATCTTCAGCTGATCACATGACCTCTCAGTCAAAATGCTGCAGCTTTTAGAAAGGAGGCAGTTTCATATCTCTAATCTAGCTTCACTCATCCCATTTGTTTTTCACTGTCTCTTTCTATCTTCATCGGTTTCTTTTCCCGGTGGTTTGTTATTCCACATATTGATGTTTTCATCTGCTGTTCTCCCAGCGCGTTACACATATCACATACCGTGTGATCAGCACGTATGTTTCCAGTCTAATCCGGTATTGCACGTGCTGTCATAAACCCCTCTATCAGCATCAGTGCGGTCTGCTTGTAAAGTTCAATAGAGGCTCAGGAACCCACGAGGTCACTGCTCCACTGTCGATACGCGTAAATATTTGATAAATCCTAGATGAATGGTCTTCTCGCTGCCGGCGGGATTGTTTTGGACAGAAGATCCAAGCCTGTGTTCCTGATCACTGACTCACAGCAGTGATATACTAGCCGTCAGCCCCACCGCCCAGTCCACAACAGCTTCCATAGAGCAGAAAGGCCAACCTTGGGGAACGTCTCATTATGTTCCTTGCTATGACTCGATTAATGTTTAATAATCTCAGATTGGGCTGGAACATCACCCAAGAAAAGAGGCTTTCATGATTTATTTAAGAGCGCCCACGAGACGCCATGATTAATGCTTTGTTTGGCTCCATGGCAGTATTGACAGTGCTTGAAGGATCGACCCACCCAAAATCCTTGGTGGAATTTATTCCAAGACGAGGAAGGCTTTGTGCTCAACTTTAGCTGGTACTAACAATTACAACATTTTAAGAATTCCACAAGATTATGCATGGTTTCCGTTAATTGGATTTGGATTTATGCCTGTTGTAATCAATGACATGCCAGCCAAAGTGCAGAACAGAGTTTTGTTAAAGGCTTGGAAAGAAATTCTACAGGTTCATAGAGGCCTGGTCGCCCACCTCAGGTTATGTGCTTGCTTTGAGTGAGTTATCATAGAAGTACTTTGCGAGGAGATATTTATGCTTAAAGATAAGGGAAGAATTCCTGCGCTTTTGCATGTCATGACTAGTATATATTTCTTTTCTTTTTTTTTCTTTCTAAAATTGCTTCAAAATTTATTTGCTTTCCATAGAGGTAATTAGTTAAGCGATATAAGCGATAGTGTGACACAAATTAAGCTCTGGAGGAACATGACTAAATACCAAGTCTTGTTATTTAATAATAAACAAATACAAATATTTAATTATATATATATATATATATGTGTGTGTGTGTGTTTCTTTTTTTAATACTAGCCTTTAATTATAATAGCCTTTAATTATTAAATAAGCCTTTAATTGTTAAATAAAAAATTACAAATTATAAATAATCCAAAATGAAAATAAATTAATTTGTGGTGACAACAGATTATTATATTATTGTTATTGTTTTTTGTTTAATAATAATAATAAATAGTATTAGTATTAACAGTGGTACTGCTATTGGTAGTATTAATAGAGATAATTTTATTATTATTATTCTTAATTAGTATTAATAATATTATAAGAAGTAATAATAATTAGTAATACTGTTAAATGCATTGTAGATTATCTCCCTCTTAGTATTAAATGCATTACGGGCATGTTAATATAATTATTAATAATAATTAGTAGTAGTAGTATTAATATTACTACTGATATTATTGCTATTAGAAGTATTACTATTTGTAATATTGTTAAATGCATTGCTGATATTGTTTTCATTATTTACTATATACATTATTTTAGTAATAATTAGTAGTAGTATTAAAATAATTAGTATTATTGTTAATATTATTACTAGTATTGTTAAATGCATTGTAGTCATTTTAATAATAATAATAATAATAAATAATTTAACACTTATTTAAACGCACACATTCCATATTATGTTGAGAAGACATAATACAATATGTTTATTGGTCACTTGAACATTTAAAATAACTTGTATTGCTTTATACAGAAAACAATATCCGTTGATGTGAATTTCTCATGAATTCCTTTGGTAAATGTATTTTGCTTGTGGCAGAATGTTTAGGCAAGTATGGACATGGGTTTTGTTGAAAACCAGTGTATATCTGTGGATGGTCTTCAAATATGTAATTATACTCCATATTTGTGTGCATTCTGTATATTTGGACACACCTTTGGTTGTAAATTTCATTTAATCTTAGATGCTTGGAGTAAACAGCACCCTCTTCCTGTCACTGATGGTGCGAAAAAAATGGTGTGAAATGTGACATGACATAAATATTTTTTTTCCCTTTTCTTTTTAGGTAAAAAAGGCCTTTTTTGCCTTGGTGGCCAATGGGGTCCGAGCCGCCCCTCTGTGGGAGACCAAGAAACAGAGTTTTGTGGGTGAGTATGTTCTGATAATGAATACAAAATTCTGGCACTGTTTGATATGAGTGACAAGGACCCATTTTTAAAGTACAAGCACCTCATCGTTGACAGTAGAAGTTGTTATAAGTATTGAAATTCTTCGTACCCTTTGGTTACCGTCATTTTATCAGTTTCCAAGAGCGTTTTCCTTATCTGTGGCTTCTTAAACCAAGGCTAAAAGTAAGTGGAGCTGCTCTTTGGCAGACTCTCTAAGGGAGTGTGTAACATATACGTCCAGATCTCTGTGGCCTAGAAGAGATTCAGACTGGAGATGATCCTTCCTGTCACCCTCTACAGCACTCAGCAATCCTCTGATACAGAGTCTTATCTGTTACCATGACAAAACCCGCTCAAAATAGAAGCGTGTGCTGACCAGAGTCGCAGCATTTGCCTCAGGCTCCACTACAAGTGGAGTAATGATTTCTGTAAGTTAAGCAAAATTAGCTGTCTGGGGGAAACATTCAGAACTTTCCAAAAATAATGTGGTGGAAATGGCACAACCGGTCAGTGTGAAATTAAAGGGATAGTTCACCCAAAAATGAAAATTCTGTCATTAATTACTCAGCCTCATGCCGTTCCAAACCTGTAAGACCTTTGTTCATCTTCGGAACACCGAAGATATTTTTGATGAATTCTGAGAGCTCTCTGACCCTCCCATAGTCAGCAAGGATCCTAACACGATCAAGGTCCAGAAACATAGTAAGGAGATCGTTAAAATAATCCATGTGACATCAGTGGTTCAGACATAATTGTATGAAGCTACGAGAATACTTTCTGTGTGCAAAGAAAACAAAAATAATGACTTTATTCAACAATTCGTCTCCTCCGCGTCACCCTGGCACCATTTTGGAGAGTATCACATACGTAAACAATGTATGCAACGTATGTATGCAAATACGTTGTTTATGCTTTGATCTGAACGTAAACAACGTATTCTTTGCGCACAAAAAGTATTCTTGTAGCTTCGTAAAATTACGGTTGATCCACTGTTGATGTCACATGGATTATTTTAACAATGCTTAAATGCATTATTGAGAAGGTCAGAGAATTTAATCAAATATTTTAATTCATCAAATATCTTAATTTGCGTCTTACAGGTTTGGAACGACATGAGGGTGAGTAATTAATGACAGAATTTTCATTTTTGGGTAAACTATCCCTTTAAAGACAGATATATATATATATGGAATCAGAAGGGTGTTTTTCAGCATCCTCCAGTCTTCAGTGTCACATGATCCTTCAGAAATCATTATGATATGCTGATTTGCTGCTCTACAAACATTTATTACTATTATCAATGTTGAAAACAGATGTGCTGCAAACTGATACATTTTGTTCAGAATTCTTTGATTAATAGAAAGTTGAAAAGAGTAGAATTTATTTAAAATGACATTTTTATTAATTTAAGTATTCATTGTCACTTTTGATTAATGTAATGCATTCTTGCTTAATAAAAGTAAAAAAACAAAAAAAGTACTGACGCCAAACTTTTGAATGGTAGTGTTTATATTTTATATATATTTATAAAGAAAGCAAATAGAGTGAATTTTGATATGCTATTTTGATATAAGGAATTATTCACCCAGAAATTTAAATTCTGCCATTTACACAGCCTCATATAATTTCAAACCCATATGACTTAATTTCTTTTGAGAAATGCAAAAGGAGATATTTTGAAATATGTTTATGCTGCTTTTTTATTTTTTACATTACATTGACATTTAGTCATTTAGCAGACAATTTTATCCAAAGCGACTTACAAATGAGGACAATGGAAGCAATCAAAATCCACAAAAGAGCAATGATATGCAAGTGCTATAACAAGTCTCAGTTAGCTTAACAGTACACATAGCAAGTTTTTTTTTTTATTATATAATAAATAAAAAAAAGAAAACTGATAGAATAGAAAAAGAATAGAGCAAGCTAGTGTTACAGGCCTTTTTTGCTTTTGTTAATTGTATAATAAATAAAAAGAAAACAAAAAACAAACAGATAGAAAGATAGTTTTTTAAAGAAAACAAGCAGTAAATGAATAGAGTGCTAGTCTAAAAGGGACATTTTTTTTTAGAATAGAATTAGAATAGAGAGTGCTAGAGTTAGAGGGAATAAAGATGGAAGAGATGTGTTTTTAGGACTCAGCTGCTCTGATTGAGTTGGGCAGGCCTTTCCACCAGGAGGGAACATTTAATTTAAAAGTCAGTGAAAGTGATTTTGTGCCTCTTTGGGATGGCACAATAAAGCGACGTTCACTTGCAGAACGCAAGCTTCTAGAGGGCACAGATGTCTGAAGTAATGCATTTAGGTAAAGGGGTGCAGAGCCAGTGGTGGTTTTGTAGGCAAACATTAATGCCTTGCATTTTATGCGAGCAGCTATTGGTAAACAGTGCAAATTGAAAACAGAGGTGTGACGTGCATTCTTTTTGGCTCATTAAAA
>NW_015643932.1:522823-526411 GCF_001515625.1 Sinocyclocheilus rhinocerous
CAGTAGCTAGATGTTGCGACTTGGACACCTCACCTCTCCAAGATACCTTGAAGGACCTATCTGAGAGGTAAGACTCAAACCATTGTAGTGCGGTTTCTGAGATGCCCTTTGCCAATAGGGTTGACAGGAGGATCTGGTGGTTAACCGTGTCAACGGGTATTTATTTTTAAATCTTATAATAATATAGTTATAATATATAAATTAATACATTTTACTTTGGTTAATAAATTATTTCAAAAAAATTAGGAAATGATCATAGCATTTATATTTTTGTGTGAACTGTCCTTATAAGAGAGACTATAATAACATAAGATATAAATGAAAAAAGAGACAAGTCCTTGATTACATCAGCAAGGATGGTAAAATAATTTAGTCCTGATCTAAAAAAAAAAAAAAGTATAACCCAGATTAAGTGCCTTCACCTTATAAAACTTGTCCTTTCATTATGAAGGAGTCATGCTGGGATACCCTCTCAACACCAACCACAGCGACTGAATGAGTCACCGGAGAGAAAACTCATGAGCGTCCTGAGAGAGTGACTCAGAGACTGATCCACTGAATATCAAATATCTAACTGTAAATAGATGTCCTCTGAGGCATCCAGGGACAGTATCTGTCCTCTTAAGAGAGATAATACAATCATAACTGACAATCTACAGGATACAGTCTTTAACAAGCCCCTGTAAACACTGTGTCACATATCTGATAAATAAAATGCATTTATAAATGTAATCTCAGCCTCATAAAGCCTCATATTTCCTGCTTTATGTCGACAGCTGTGGCTGTTTCGATAGATTTGCTTGTTCTCCCCAGGCTGCTGATCTGTGCTGGTCTACCATAAGCCTCTCAGCGTTGATAAAGGGCCGTTTGAGTGTGTCTGAAGTGCTGAGTCACTTATCTTGCTGTAGACTCAGGCCCAAATACAGCTCTTATTAAAGAGATAGTTCACTAAAAATGAAATTCTGTCATCGTTTACTCACCCTCATGTCATTAGTAGAAGTTATTAATGTTAAATGAAGCTGTGTGTGTTTGTCAGAGGGAAGGAGAGCAGGTGGAGGTGTGGGTGGTGATATTAATTAGCGGGGTTTTGAAACCTCTCACCTTTGAGAGCTCCGTTAGGAGTCTCTGTCAGCTTAACTCTTAAATCACCACGACGGGTCCAGTACTTGCTCTTCAGCTAAAAAATGTATAATTTGCAGTTTGATCAGGGGCATGTGATGCTGTTCTGTACATTCACACTGTCAGTTGAGTTTGGCGCACTTCCTTTATGAGACTTTGTGAACTAGGGATGTCAGATGATTGTTCTTTTGAACTGGTTTTAGTCAAACTGATTCACAAAACATTTGTGAATCACTTGACTGTATGAACACCTGTTTGGGAGTTAAACGGATATACAGGTGCATCTCAATAAATTAGAATGTCGTGGAAAAGTTCATTTATTTCAGTAATTCAACTCAAATTGTGAAACTCGTGTATTAAATAAATTCAATGCACACAGACTGAAGTAGTTTAAGTCTTTGGTTCTTTTAGAGTTCTTTCTATCAAGTCAAATGATTTGCAAAGCATTTCTGAATCACTCATAAGAACTGCATAAAACTGTAAGGTGACATACTTAAAAAAAAAAAAAAAAAACATAACTGAAAACATACTTTTTTCTTGTAAATTAAACCAAATGTTTAAATGAAATTAACCAAATATTTAATATATAGTTAAATTATATGTGTATAATTTTTTAATGCATATTATACATAATATTTAAATATGATTAATAACAAATATTTATTATTTTCAAATAAAAATATATAACAATATTATTAAATAAGCTAAATAAACATTTACTTAAATATATTTAAATTATTTAACACTGCTTCTGATTATGATAGAGTTCTGTAAAATATATTATGAACTATAAAACTAAAAGGTGGGTGACATGCTGAAATCATAAACAATATTTCATATAATCTATTGTACAGAAACTCAAGAAAAACACCATTTACAGTATATAAATTAAACCAAGTAATTTATTATTATTATTATTATTATGTAAAGAAATAATAATAATAATAATACATAAAATAGCAACTAATATATCAATAATATAAAAAATACTTATATTATGTAAATAATATAAAAATGTATACCTATATTATGAACATAAATTGACATAAAATTCAATTATATTATTATTATTATTATTATTATTATTATTATATGTTATCATAATAATATTATATATCGTAATAAATTCATAATAAATGGTCACAATAAATTAAAAATAATAAAGTGATAAAAACAGTAATATTATTGAAGCAAAATAAACATTTACTTAAATATTTAAAGATGTTACTTTTTTTGTAAAATACATTATGATCTTATGAAAGATCTTACAAGTGATTAATTAAGTGATTTTCATTTTGAAATCAATTTGTTTACCAATCAAATGACAGTAAATAATTCAGCAAGTTTAAAAATAGAGTATGTTTTTGTAGACTGACACCATCTAGACCAGGTCTCTGCCACTCACTGCTCATGTCCCGAGGCACCACAGTCCCTCATTTCTCCTCTTGCTGATTAAGACTGAAGCCATAATGTGGGCCGGCTTGGCAGGAACAGATATAAATACGCCTGCACCCTTCGTCACTTTTTAATCAAGAGAGTGATTACGCCGTGGCAGTGTGAGCGTCTCAGAAACTCTCTCTACTTTCCTCCGGCACTGATTTAGACACAGTGTCTGCTAGTCTGCTGCCAGGCTTTATTTAATGTTGTAAATACTGCCCTCTCAGATAACACTCATCACTCCTGTGACTCTCCTCTAGGACACTGCAGTGATGCTGACCTACTGTCTCCTCCAGTATCATGTTCATCTGTGTGGATAAAGTCTGTTAAGATTATATATTGAGATCTATTTTGATTTGTTTTAGATCATGGCTGGCAAAACGCCACATCCCGTAAAAACCTCCCTGCTCAAAGAGCTCCATTGTACTAGGAGAAGGGAAACTGTTATCTGAGACCCATGTTCTTCCACAGTCTTTTTTTCTAGTTTACAGGTGGTCCAAATGAAGACTAACGAGTTCAGAGTTAATGTGTCTTTCTTGTTTCTCTGCAGGCATGCTAACTATCACAGACTTCATCAACATACTTCACAGATACTACAAATCACCCATGGTATGTAATGCTTTCTGTCTTACGTTATTTTTTCTAGTTTTCAGAAGAAATGCTGAAGTCCTTGGCCAGAAATGTACTCTCAATTTCAGACTCTATTGTGTTAATATTATATTATATATTCTATAATGTCATATTATTTTTATTCTTTAATTTAGCTATTGATTATTTTATTATTAGTTCATTTATTTTCCTTTTTTTTATATAACAGAACTTTTTATATGGCATTTCTTATATTTTTTCTCGTTTTCAGCAGAAATAGTGAACTCCTAGGCCTGAAACATAATCTTGATTTCATGCACCATTGTTTTAGGAAATGTTATTTTATTTTATTTTTATATTTTATTTATTTTACACACACACGCACACACACACACACACATATATATATATATATATATATATATATATATATATATATATGTA
>NW_015643932.1:526452-594582 GCF_001515625.1 Sinocyclocheilus rhinocerous
CTTTCTTATATTTTTTTCCAGTTTTCAGACAAAATTCTGACCTTTTAGGCCTGAAACATCTTGATTTCGTGCACCATTGTGTTAAAAATATTTTTATTTAATTTTATTTAATTTAATTTAATTTTATTTTATTTTATTTTATTTTAGTTTTTCCTTGGTCACTGATAGTGAATGTAGATGTATACAGTGAAAGTGCTGCGTTTAGCTTTGCCGGCTGGCAGACGGGCTGTTTATAGCCATGAGCTTTTCGTGAACCTCACGTCATTTATAATAACCTATAGCGCTCTGAAATTACTGTGTTCAGATCACACTGAGCTCAGGAATCAGGATCAAACGTTCCAGAAACACCTCAGCATCTGTTGTCTTTTGTGCCAATAATTGCTCCTGCAAAGTAATTAAATTGATGTGGATAGTAAATAAATTGCTTGTTTTCTCACATCGGTTATGAAGTTATACTGCTGTAATTTAATATTATCATTAATTTTCGATATGGAGTTGCTTCTTACTATATAATTCACAGCCTCAAATTCACTGTACAAACTTCTCTTCCTGCTCATCAGTATTTATAAGCTCATATCCTTGTTTTTGCCTTTTGTTCTTAAATATAGATTCATGTGAATTTATGCAAGAGCAAAGAAACCACTAATCACTTTGAGTAAAAGCAACATCCTCTCATCTTTCCACACCCCATCAGTTCTTTTCTGCAGACACAGGAAGTAGTTGAAAATGCTGTAAAGCTTCTTCCTGCGTTTAGAGGAAAGGCACAGCTGTGGCTTAATTATTTATATTCATACAACATACTGACAATAATCTCCACCAGACTAACACAAAAACCTTCAGAAATCATTCTAACATGATGATTTGGTGCTTAAGAATTTTTTAAATTATTATTATCAATGTTGAAAACAGTTGTGCTGGTTAATATTTTTGTGGAAAGTTCAAAGAAAGTTCAAAAGAACAGCATTTGTTTGAAATAGTAATCTTTTGTAATATCATAAATGTATTTTTAGCATCACTTTTGATTATTTAATGCATTCTTTCTGAATAAAAATATGAATTTCTGTAAAAAAAAAAAAAAAAAAAGGACTGAACCCTAAACATTTATATCCTTTATGTTTTACTTAAAAAGAAAGTGAGCTGCAAAAATAGGTCATGATTTGGCCCACATTTAGATATCAACACCAGTTCAGTATTTAGCAATTTAGCCTGACCTAATAAATAATCTAGCAAACTATAAAACTATCCGAAAAGATTAACCAGTTCTTACAGAAATCATTCACACCCGGAAGTCTTAAATGTACAACATTCTGTGTAAGTGGACTTCATATCTACAAAATCTTTATATAGAATTTATATCTACAATAAAGAATATGTCCCCTTTAAGCTCTGTCACATGTTCGCAAGCGCTCTCTTCCCATCATTCCCCTCCAGAGCCTCCAAGAAATCGTGAGCTTCAGCATTAACCCATTTTCTTGTCCCTTCAGTCTTATCACGCACTGAAAGGTGCACACGCGCATGCAAGAGCTCGTGTCCACAGTAATCATTAGCTAACATGGAAGCAGGAGGCTGTGCATCCTCTGATCAGCCGTGCTTTTATGATTAGTCATGTGGGTTTAGACGTTAGCCTGCATCAGCAGTGTAGTGCGGCTCTTTAATTGGTGCCGCTGTGGGAAGCCTGCTGTTTAGATGATGTGCGTCTCACTTTCACTTAGTCAGCGTTACCGTTTCTAAGGGTCAGGACTACAATCCTGAATCACTTTTTACCAGTTCCAGAAATCAGTGCCTAAAGCTGTTCTTAGTTTCTGAACACACACCTGTACCTCATCTGTCTGAAATTCTCACTACTCGACAGATGCCTGTGTCACATTGTGTTGCAGGAAATTTGTATTAATTTTTTTAAATAAATAAATGCCTTGGTTTTGGCCAAATGAGGAAAGTTAATGTTCGCTTTGCTCACAATGGCTCAAGAGCTTATAATATTATTAATTATAAAATATAGGGATGCACCAAAATTTTGGCCACTGAAAATTATCAGCTGAAAATGGCATTTTCGGTCTTTGGCCGAAAGAGAAAAATGGGCAGAAATATGCACGGAAAACATATTCTGATTCTGTTGCATAGAGCTGAATAAAAATAATATATTGATATTTAATATTAATATATTTTCTGTCCAATTTTCTTGTTGTACTTTCAGTAAAAGTGTGGTTAATTTATTAGCTTGTATTAAATTAAGTTAAATTAAAAAGTCTTACAAAATTAATCTATATTATTATATTACTGTATTGTATTATTGTATTGTATTTTGTAGTATTTCATAATAAATGATTATTGAAAAGCAGTTTCGGTTTTCATCCAAGTGCATCCAGAATTTTCGGTTTTGGATTCGGCCCAGAATTTTCATTTCAGTGTATCCCTAATAAAATATGTTCATTTACATAATAATCATAATTGTCATTATTATTATTGTCATTATTATTATTATTATTATTATAAATATTTAAACTTGTTATTATAAACCTAAATGTCTAATTATAATGCTAACAACAACAACAACAATGATAATAATAATATATTATTATTATTATTATTATTATTGTTATTATTACTATAAATAAATATGGATTTTCAATAAGTTACACATTGCTTTTAAGTTACATCAAGATTGTTAGATGTATTTTTATATAATAATAATAATAATGATCATAAAAGTCATATTATTATAATATTTTTTATTAGCATGATGATAATTATTGTTATTATTATAAGTATGGTTTGTTAATGTTACATAGTGCTATTTTATGTTACATAATTTAGATTTGAATTTTTTTTTGAATAAAATAATATAATTGATTACAATAACTTTATTATAATAAAAATATAGAAATTATACTAATATTATATATAATATAATTATACTTATATTTAAATGTAATTCTACTACTACTAACTGCTACTATTACTACTACTGTACTACTACTACTAATAATAATAATTATAATTATTATTATTATTACTGTATACTGTGAGAATTTCATTAAAATGTGAATATGTTTGCAATTTGAGTAACAATCTCTTGTTTTGTTTCAGGTACAAATCTATGAGCTTGAGGAGCATAAAATTGAGACGTGGAGAGGTAAGAAATCCTCACAGGTGGTTCTTTCTAGTGCTTCGTGTTTGTGCTTTTCTAGATGTTATATTTCATGTTTCCTTTTTTTCTTTTTTTACAACAGAGCTCTATCTACAAGAAACATTTAAACCTTTAGTGAACATATCTCCAGATGCAAGGTAAGAGCAATTCATTTCTGTGTTAGCATGCATGTCATTTATTGCCTTACTATGGGAAGTTGCATGCTGTAGGGTGATCTTATACATATGTTGAAGAGGACATGAGTGAAAGTGAACCGCTAGAGTTCCTTTAGTAAACCACAAACTCTTTCCATCTCACATATTGCCCTTTTCTGTGTGTATTCTGCTGGTTGCTCATATTTTCAGTGTATTAAATAATTCAGTGCACGTAGTCTTGAAGGGCAAACCTCTGAATTTCATCAGGGTCCTCTGAAGTCGCCCTTCTGTTCCCTATGTCACCGCAGTGAAATTTACTTTCTCTGTCTCTGTATGTTTTGTGTTTCAGCATATTTGATGCTGTGTATTCACTGATCAAAAACAAGATCCACCGGTTACCCGTCATCGACCCTGTCAGTGGAAATGCACTTTACATTTTGACGCACAAAAGGATCCTGAAATTCCTTCAGCTGTTTGTAAGTTCATCAGTATATTCTATGTGTATCACTTGTGCATTTAGTAAGGTTTTAGCTGGCTGGTTTTGGCAGGGTTTGAGGTTTAACCGATGCTGTAATAAAGCGCACAGTCATTTCCTCCAGAGTGACAAAGAATGAGGAAGGAATTGAATGAATAGGATGAAAAAGTGCAGAGGAAGGGAGGGGTAGAGCAGATGAAGAGGAAGAGACAGTCCCTAGATTAATGTCATCTATCTGATCACAATGGGCCATGGCCTTTTATATAGTTCAGCAGCAATCTCTCACAAAGTATTTGAAAGACAGAGGTTAGTTAAAGTCTCAGCAGTATAGCTTGCATAGAACTGCACTGCAGGGGAAAATAAAATGTTCTTTGTATACTAAAAAGTCTCAGAAAGTGTTTTTTGTTTGACAAACAGGGCAGACAGCCAATATAATTCCTATAATTACTAGAATTATTCATGGTCTTATGTTGCTTGAATTATAAAATATTCAAAAGCTGACAAAGTAGCTTGTGTTTATGTGTCTCAGGTGTGTGAGATGCCAAAGCCCGCCTTTATGAAGCAGAAACTGGAGGAGCTGAGCATTGGGACCTACAGCAACATTGCCTTCATCCACCCCGACACGCCAATCATCAAAGCACTCAGCATCTTTGTGGAGAGGAGAGTGTCAGCACTGCCTGTGGTGGATGAGTCAGGTTTGATTCAAAAGAAAAGAGACAGATTTTGTGTATTCCAATGCTCTTACACTCATGAAATTACTTATTTAAAACTTTTTCCTGTGTATTTTTGCCTTTTAGGAAAAGTTGTAGATATTTATTCCAAATTTGATGTCATTGTAAGTACAGTATATGTATTTATTTTATTGTTGAATGTGGAAAACGTTTGACCTGTACTACAGACGTTAATTATCTTTGTATGTTTGTAGAATCTTGCTGCTGAAAAGATGTACAACAACCTGGACATTAGCGTGACACAGGCACTGATGCACAGGTCACAGTACTTTGAAGGGGTCATGAAGTGCAACAGATTTGAGACACTGGAAACGATTGTAGATCGGATAGTCAAGGCTGAGGTGAGCTTTCCCGTTGTCTTCCTTTCTGTCCTCATAAATCTGCAACCTTTTTTATTATGACCAAAAATGGATATGTACTTGCTTTTCTTTAGATGCTTTAGGTCACTATTGAGGAAATATGCTAGACTAGCTCTTTGTAGTATGTATTCTGCAACTGCTCTTGCTCTTTATAGAGGAACATTTTTTGAGTTGTTCTTGGTAATTTATTCTAGAACAGCTCTTTGTAATAGGTATTATACATCTGCTCTTGGTAACAGTCAACAGTTGCTCTAGCTCTTTATAGAGGAAATATAGTAGAGTTGCTCTTGGTGATATATTCTAGAGCAGATCTTGCTTATAGATAGGCAGGTCGTCATAGTCTTTTTAGATATATTCAATAATTTCTCTAGTACAGTACAGATGAGATATGCTAGAGCTGTAATAGATATTGTGCAAATGTTCTTTCTCTTTATAGAGGAAAAATGTTTGTGTTGCTCTTAGTAATTTATTCTAGAGCATCTCTTGGATATATATTTACTCTGGTAACATTTAGCAGGTGCTTAACCTCTTTATAGAAACTCTTAGTAATAGATATTCTAGAGCAGCGCTTGGTAAGGTATTTTATACAGTGCTTTAAAACAGTCAAAAGTTGCTCTTGTTTTTTGTACAGGAAATATTTTAGAATTGCTCTTGGTAATATATTCTAGAGCAGATCTTGCTAATAGTAATTATGCAGCTGCTCTTTTTTTTCAACAGTTGCTCTTGTTCTTTATAGTGGTGATGTTCTAGCCTTGCTCCTTTTATATACTCTTTTTATATGCTCTTATTTAGATATACTATAGATGCTCTAGATATATATCTAAGATCTAAATAGATATTCTATATAGATATTCAGCAACTGCTTTTTGTCTTTATTGAGGAAATTGTTCAAGTTACTCTTGGTAATGTATTCTAGAGATAGAAGAGATATTCTAGATAATCTGAGTAATAGATGCTCTAGAGCTGCTCTTTGGTAATATTCTTGCGTCACACTTGGTTCCATATATTCTATAGCTGTTCTAATTCACTATAGAAAATATATTCTATAGTGATATATATGGGTTATTCTAGATCAACTGGGTAACAGATGCTCTAGAGCTGCTCTTAGCCTTTATTGTGATCATGTTTTACTGTGGCTCTTGTTTGTTGATATTCAAGAGCTTCTCTAATTCACTAGAGGAGATATGCTTGAGTTGTTCTTGGTCTTTGCTTTTGTTTTTGTTACTCTAGATGGTATATTCTAGATCAACTGGGTAATAGATGCTCCAGAGCTGCTGTTAGTTGTTACAGAGGTGTTATTCTTGTCACTCTTGTTTCTAGATATTATAGACCTGCTCTAGTTCGCTATAGATGTGATATTCTAGATCAACTGGGTAACAGATGCTCTAGAGCTGCTCTTAGTCTTTGTAGAGGTGTTATTTTTGTCACTCTTGTTTCTAGATATTATAGAGGTGCTCTAGTTGACTGTAGATGGGTTATTCTAGATCAACTGGGTAACAGATGCTGTAGAGCAGGGGTGCCCAACCCTGCTCCTGGCGATCGACTGTCCTGCAAAGTTTAGCTCCAACTCTAATCAAAGACACCTGCCTTTAATTTTTAAGTGATCCTGAAGACCCTAATTAGTTGCTTCAGGTGTGTTTGATTAGGGTTGGAGCTGAACTTTGCAGGACAGTCGATCGCCAGGAGCAGGGTTGGGCACCCCTGCTCTAGAGCTACTCTTAGACTTTATTGAGATCATATTTTAGTGACTCTTGTTTGTAGATATTCAAGAGCTTCTCTAATTCACTATAGAGGAGATATGCTAGAGTGGCTCTTTAACTTTGCTTTAGGTTCTCAATATTTTAGAGCTACTCTAGGTCACAAAAGTGGAGATAGTCTAGAGATACTCTAGGACTGCTCTAGATGCTGATGTGTATCTGTCCTCGGTCAGGTGCACAGACTGGTGGTGGTGGATGAGAACGGCAGCATCGTGGGCATCGTCTCTCTGTCGGACATCCTCCAGGCACTTGTTCTCAACCCCGCAGGTATCAATGCTCAGCATTCCTAAAGCACATTTCCAGCAGGACCCTCCTCCTCCCATCCTCTCTCACCCGAGCCACAGGTACTACCTCCACTGCTGAGGTCAAGGAGACGGTGCATGACTTCTGCCTGGCTCATGATGTGTGCGAGGATGGCATGTGCCAACTTATATTTCTGTTTCCACCACAGAACCAGACATGATTGGCTTTAATTCCAGAGGGCAGTGTGTGTGTGTATATGTGTGCACGCTCACGTAACACCGCATATGATTTTGATTAATGAGGCACTTGCAGTACATCAGAGCCCCTCCCACTGCAGGGCTTCCCGTCTGCTGATGGATAGTGTCCTGCAGTAACTCAACCACATGCTCTGTCCATGCATACACATAATGTCGTAGGTCTTCCCACTAAGATCATTATACATTTCTGCTCATAAATTAACATACCCTTGCAAAATAAGGAAAATGTTCATTGTTTTAACTAAATAAGAGGATCATATTATTTTTTATTTAATACTGTCCTGAATGAGCTGTTTTGCATAACAAATGTTTACATATGGTGCACAAGACAAAATAATAATCTAATGTATATAAATGAACCAAAAGTTTACACACCCTTGAATTTAATAATAATTTAATGTCATTACCTGGATGATAAACAACTGTTTTTGTTTTTTGATAGTTGTTCATGAGTTAAACTGCTTATTTTTCTTCAGAAAAATCCTTCAGGTCCTGCACATTCTTTGGTTTTCTAGCATCTTATGCATATTTGAACCCTTTCCAACAGTGACTGTATGATTTTGAAATCCATCTTCACACTTATACAACTATTACAAAAGGTGAAAACATTCACTGATGCTTAAGAAGGAATCACGATTCATTAAGAGCAGAGTGTGTTACAGGGAGGGTCTTTTTTTTCATTTAATATTGCCCTTCAGAAGCTACTTAAGATGTGTATGTTTCACAGATTTTCAGTTTTGTTACAATTTTGAACTTTTTGCAATGGGAATGTAAACTTATAAACAGAACTGCATAACCAATAAATATGATGTACATCTATGACGGACATCTAAATCAAAATCAGATGATGGGACATAATACACGTCTCTCTATTTAACTCAAACTTTCTGGATTTCCTTCTGAGAGGTCACTGTGTGCTGGGTGTCTGCCTTGTTGGCTGTGAATTTATAATACTGCATATTAATTGCTTCTGTGAAGAGTGTTGTGAATCCTAAGTAGCAGATGTGATGCTGCTAATATTGCAACTAGTATGCACAGATCAAAAGACATTCTGCCCTGTGGTTGGTCCTGCTCCTGGAGATGGACCTTCCTGCAACTTATATAAAACACTCTAAACCAGATGATTTTGACGGAGCACTGCAGTGATGATGTATTTTTGTAGGCCAACCCAAGAATTAGCATCACCCTGGATCCCTTGACAAAATTTTTTGGATTTTGGATTATTGCAGAAAATAAGCTCCCCGACCAATAAAAAAGTGATTAGTATGTTTTGTTTATCTTCACAAGTGAACACAACTTTAATGAATTTTAAATAAAAAATGTCACCGCCATGAAGCTTCTATCAACTCTTTCAGTTTTTATTCAAAAAAAACATTTTCCCTGAATGTGTGAGTTAGAATAGTTTGCAAGAGTACGATTAAAAACACAACAAAGCTGTAAAAGGGCACTAGTTTAATTAAATGCTCATTTCTGGGTTTTGGCCTATAAAAATACTTCATCCTTATTACTAGCAGGTGGATTACAGGCTGTCTAGAACTAAATTCGGCAGGAATCCAGGGGCAAGTTCAAGCTCAAACGTTTTGCTACGGTTTCCGGTTTGAACGACATGTTTCCTGGAAACGGTGTGCAACGGGGTTTGAGATACGTTTTGTCTTGTTTGGTGGGTGTGTCAAAAATGTCAGCCCAATCAGCACCACCGTTTCCGTTTAAAAAACGTTTTGCACCGTTTTGTCGGGGCTGAACGCAGCCTTAGTTGAAAATACATGCTCACAAGCTGCCTACTAGTGGTTGTAAGCAGTATTGCAACTAAAAAAGACCTCTCTTTTACATATTGTCTACTCTTTTGCAGGTATGACCCGGAAGGAGAGCGAAGCAGAAACGGAGTGATGCTTGCGGAGATTGCTGGGTCATGTGATGTTTGCTGTAAGAGACTGAAGTGGAAGCGGAGACCACAAGTTTGGGCCACATCTCAGAACGAAAGAGTGGAACCAGGGAACTTGACCTAGATGTGTGCTGTTAGATCACAAATGAAGAGTTACACGGACTGGTTATTTGGTCTGTTATCTGATTTCTAGATGGACGTATTGGCCGTATGGGGCGATTAAGGTGGATCATCTCTTATTCAGAAGGATACTGTGAACTCTGCCTATTATATCACACTAAGCTTCTGCACGCACACTATGATAACTATACCTTTAGCTAGACCTAAAACTACGCCATCTGGTGTTTGAATCTGCACACAGACTACGGACTGTACCATAATCGCCTCTGTTGGAGGGGGGTGTCTGTGCGTTCGCAGGGCATTCAGTAATAATCTCAGTATTCAGTGCATGTTATGACTGTTTGTTCCTCGTGTATATACGATTTTCGGCTTGTGGCGTATGAGCCAGTTCACATATTTGTACTTTTGACTGTTCCTGAATTTAGTAACTCGTTTAGTCTTTCTCCGCCACAGTTCCTTTGTAAATGCAGACAGAAATGCTTTCCTCTGTATCTGTCTATGGTGCCTTCTGTCCAGCAGTTATTGCCCACTACTGGTTGCCAATAGAACAAGATTAATTGAATGTTTAAATATATCAAAGTGAATGTTAGAGTTGTTTAAAAAAACCAAAAGCCCCGTTTTGCTGTTTTAGTGTGCGTCACTGATTTTATTTATTGCAGAGCTCTACATTTCTTCACTTTGGGTGTTCATTATTTTCTTGATGTTTTTGAAATGATGCTGTAAATGATAATTAAAATGTTTATTTATTTATATTTAACACTTTTGTAATTTTAAAAGCGATATGTAAGTGTGAGATGGAAAGATCTATGGAGCCCCTATGCAGTAAAACCACGTGCTGATCAATGACTTGATGTTCAATGCAATTCAACCTTAAAATCCCACCTTTTTTTTCCTGTCCATGAGGCGACTGACCTCTTGTTTGTATCAATTGTACTGTACACGCACGCAGAGCTTCTGTCTGAGGAATCTACAAGTGCAAGAGAAAGGTCTATTTTTCTGTGTGTTCGATGTTTGTAATACTTCACATTTTAAGTTTTCGTCATTTGTTTTTGCAGATATGTTACTGTTGTTGTTGTTATGAAAGAGTAATGTCCAGAGATAAATTCACATCACTGGCATGAGAATGCTAAAGCATAATCATGCTTTAGATTCGTTTTTTATTTACAGTTAAATAAAAACGAATAAACAAAATCTCTGAAACATTTTTGTGTTATGTTTGGCAAGCCATTTTTACAATATAAAACACATACATACACAACACACACACATATATATATATATATATATATATATATATGTGCTGTAATCGCATCCACAATAAAAGTTTTTGTTTACATAATATATGTGTGTGCTGTGTATATTTATTATGTATATATAAATACAAACATACAGTATTTTGTAAATATTTACATGTATATTAAATGTATTTACATTTATATTCATATAATTTATATTATATTTAATATATAAACAACATCTTTCTTAAATATTCTCATGCATGTGTGTGTTTTATATATATACATAATAAATATGCACAGTACACGCATATTATGCGAACAAAAACTTTTATTTTGGATGCGATTAATCGCGTTTAATTGACAGCACTAATATATATATATATATATATATATATATATATGGAGGCGTGGCTGGTAAAATATAATTGAATTGAAGAAAATACATTCCATATGTCACATTTGAAGAAAAACTGACAGAGGGGAAATATCTTGTGACTTCTTCGAAATAGCATTTCTGCTCTTAAGTGCTAAAAGTGAAAGTTTGCAAACTTAACATAGTATACTTTATTTATCTCGAAAATACCTCACTTGTGGCTCCAGGTTGCAATTTCAATCAATAAGTTGCCAGGCTTCTTCCGTGACTTCAGTGACGCAGGAAATAGTCCGAAAATCTAATTTTATTAAATGGAACTGTTTATTGAACTTATACACATTGTAACTGCTTTGTATCATATTAGATACATAAGGCTTTTATGGTTTATATTTTATGATAGGCCTAAAGTGAAAATATAGGCTACAGCTCAAAATCGCGGAGGAAAACGACATCAGTTTTATACAGAGGTCAGAGGACCATGCAATTTGGTGCCGTTGCTGTTATTTTGATGGCCAAAGGTAAGATGAAATTCTGAAACCATGTACTGTAAATAAATGATAAAAAATATATATAAACTATCAATCAGATAGCAGGAGAGTGTAGTTTTAACAAAGTTTTGATTATGAGGCCATAATTCACGTATCAATTGCATGGCTTTATAGAGTTACATTACTATTCTTTCCTTCCCTGTTAGTAACGCAACATAGTAGTAGCCTAAAGAGAACTCAAAAGAATATGTGGAGATTACCAAAACCTGCCTGACAAAATCATGTGCCACATTCCTAGATGTGAGTAGAAACACCATTCAGACATTGTCGATGAAATACAAGTCTGTCTCCAAGAAAAAATGGTGTCAGTCGTAACCAACCTGTAGTTTAATCTTAAATAGCCCCTCAAGTGTTTGGTGCGCGCACTCTGGCGAGCTGGTTCCTGCCTCGCGCTCATTGGTTCATTTGGCTGATAGCGACAAACACCTGACTCAATCCACGCGCTACTAACTGATCCATGAAACCAGAAAGACAGAGCACGTAGGCAACTTCTTGTCGACAAGCTCGGACCTTCATATCTCAAGGTAAATTTACAGACACCTGACTCAATCCACGATCCATGAAACCAGAAAGACAGAGCACGTAGGCAACTTCTTGTCGACAAGCTCGGACCTTCATATCTCAAGGTAAATTCATATGGATGTGGTGTTGTTGAGTACTAAATAAATAGTTGGTATTTATTAAATATAAATACCCAGTGATGCTATTTTGCAAACGCTCTATTCCAGATGTGCGTGTGAGATTAATTTAACACTTCAAGTTTAGAAAAGTTCCTCTCGCGTGAGGGCATGCTAATTATTTCCTTAACTGGAACTACGCATTTGTATCTAAATGTATTTCTTTTATTTATTTATTTTTTAATAGTTTGCTAAATGTTAAAAAAAAAATTTTTTAAACGCTTTTGAATATTTTTGGATATATATATATATATTGTTTTTTACAATATTTTGAACTTGAAAATATTTTGTGCATAGACGAATAGCCTATAATTACTACTTAATGTTAGGCTATTATATTAATATCTCAGAGTGTTTGCATGAGCTATGTATCTTTTCAACAACATTTGTCGTTTGCAAATGTTGAAAGAATGCGCGCGTGGTGACTTTATATTTAGATTCGTATTGTTTCACTTTGCTCGATATTGATGTCACGCCCCCCGTGAAGTAATTTGTCTGCAGAATATTCCACAACACTACGTGACAGAAAGCACACAGTCCATTTCTCCGCTTTAGTTCAATAGCTGCGCGTTTATATTTAAAACAAGCATATGTGGCAGGTGCAGGAGGATCTTTTAAATGCATTTCCACAATCATAAGCATGTCGCTGCCCCTTTAATCATGAGCAACGACATTTCACGTTTTCAATTTCCATTTGCTACATTCAAGGTCATTGGCGGTGTGTCCTGTGACCTGGATACTTTCACTGCATATCTGGGCATCACCACGTCACTGCATATCTGGGCATATATATATGCATCCTTGAATAAATGTAACTTCTTAATATATTAAGAAATGTTTCTTGAGTAGCAAATCAGCCTATTAGAATGAATCAGACTGATTTCTGAAGGATCATGTGACACGGAAAGCTGTTGAAAATTCAGTTTCGCATCACAGGAATGAATTACATTTTAAAATATATTCAAATAGAGAACTGTTATTTTAAATTGTAATAATATTTCACAATATTACTGTATTTAATGAATTTTAATAAAAAAATTAGACCTTCATAAACAAAACCTTTTTTATTTGCACTATTTTTTAGTGCAATCTCTATAAAAGTACAATTTCTTGCATGCAAATGAATGTAAAAGAAGATATTTTGAAGAATAGTTACCATTGTTTCAGTTCCCATTGACTTCCATTGATGAAATGGTATGGACAAAAATACACTGAAAGTCAAAGGGAACCATAACTGTTTGATTACCAACATTCTTATAACTTTCACAGAAGAAAGAAATGCATACATGTTTGGATTGACATGAGGGAGTAAATGATGACAAACATTTCACTTTCTTCTGCGGAGCATAAAAGAAGGTTTAGTTCTAGTTCATAGAAAAATTCTATGGAAGTCAATGGTTACCGTCAACTGTTTGGTTCCAAACATTCTTCAAACAAACAAATCATCAGAAGATAGAAACTCATACAAGTTTGGAACAATTTGAGGGGGAGTAAATGATGACAGAATTAAATTTTTTTGGGGTGGGCTTCATTCTAAACTAGTATACAATTCAATGAGACAATTAGGTCATATTTGGTATAATCAGTGCACCATTGTAGCACCAATATTTTTTGTAAGGGACTTGGTGAAAACTATGGTGAAAACTGGCAACTTGGTCAAAGTGCAGAAAGTCACCTCCTTAGGTTTTGAGACCCGTTATTGTCATGCGTTACAATCCCTGTGTGACTTACCTGAAAGCTCAATGAGTTGTCCATGAGTCCGGCCAATACATGTTGGCATTGTTTTTAGATGCTGGCCTCTCGTGCACTGGTGCGGGGACTGCAGTCTGGATTCTGGAGGAGGGTGTCAACTTCATCTGCTGCCTGGGCTGCACACACTCACGGTGACCGCACACTCTCAAGGGCAATAGAGACCACTCAGCCGTCATTCACATCTATCCATCTATCTATCTATCTATCTGTCTGTCTGTCTGTCTGTCTGTGTCGGTCGGTCTGTCTGTCTGTCTGTCTTATCTATCTGTCTGTCTGTGTCTGTCGGTCGGTCGGTCGGTCTGTCTGTCTATCTGTGTCTGTCTGTCTGTGTCTGTCGGTCGGTCTGTCTGTCTGTCTATCTGTGTCTGTCTGTCTGTGTCTGTCGGCCGGTCTGTCTGTCTATCTATCTATCTATCTCTCTATCTATCTATCTATCTATCTATCTATCTATCTATCTATCTATCTATCTATCTATCTGTCTGTCTGTCTGTCTGTGTCTGTCGGTCGGTCTGTCTGTCTGTCTATCTGTGTCTGTCTGTCTGTCTGTCTGTCTGTGTCTGTCGGTCGGTCTGTCTGTCTGTCTGTCTGTGTCTGTCGGCCGGTCTGTCTGTCTGTCTGTGTCTGTCTATCTATCTATCTATCTATCTATTAGATATATAGATAGATATATCATCTATATCATTCTATATCATATATCATCTAATATATCTCATAGATATATTAGATTATATCTATCTATCATCTATTTTGAAAGATACTTTCAAACTCTTGACTGTTGTTGTTCTTGTGCATTTGTCCTCAGATGTTGATGTGGCTGACTGCTCCGTTCCTCAGTACAACAACCGTCTGGACACGCCATTGCCAGATGTTCCATTTGTTAGAAATCTCAGTGCCGAACAGAAGAAACTCAAAGAGAAAGAGAAGGGATCATGGACCCAGCTCACCAAGGAGGAGAAACTAGCCTGTAAATCTGAATAACTTTTAGCTTTTTTAATCTACTGCTTAATAAGCAAATAAATCAGTCATAAAATCTCCTGTTGTTATAAGAACAGGTTAGACTTTGACCCTGGGTGTGGAGGAAACTGTTACTCGCTCATGGGGCTCCTGAATAACCAGATTTGTCTTTACAGTACTGTAGGTATAAACATGCTCATATGTAATAGGTACTGTAAGGAAAATATGATATACAGAACCATTAAGAAGTCTGGAGTTAATAAGATTTTTTTAACAAAGAAATTAATACTTTTATTCTACAAAGACACGTTACAGTTGATCAAAAATGACAGTAAAGACTTTTACTTTTTGTATAATTTAAATAAATGTTCATTAAAGAATTCATCAAAGATTTCCATAAAAATATTAAGCAGCACAGCTGTAACATTGATAGTAATAAACGTTTCCTGTTCAGAATGATTACTGAAGGATCATTGTGACAGTGAAGACTGGAGTAATAATGCTGAAAATTCAGCTTTGCATTACAGGAATAAATTACATTTTAAAATACATTAAAACAGAATATGTATTGTAAATTGTAATAATATTTCACAATATTATTGTTGTTACTGTATTCTTAATCAGCTAAATACAGCCATGGTGAGCATAAGATACTTCTTTGAAAAACATTAAAAAAAAATCTTATAACCTGCCAAACTTTTAAATGGTAGTGCATATTATTATAATTTCTTTTTTTTTTTTTATATTATATTATATTGTATTTTATGGTATATTCTATTCTGGGTATATTAACAATGGGTATATAATGAATATAGCCAGTGTTGCTTTTAGCTTCTTAGCTGGACAGTTATGAAGAACAGCCTTTTGGACCACATTGCCACATTGCTCAATTCAGCTACCAATAGAAATAATTTAAAAATTTGGGTCTTAATGGGTTTGAATGCTGACTGAACACTTGGCAGAAACTGATAAATTTTCTTGAGTAGCTATTAGAGTGCTTCTAAAGTTGAAAGGATTCAGCAGGATTTTTCCTATTCTAATAGAAGCTTAATGTCACAAATCACCCCTTAGTTATCAATACAGCCTGGTATAAGTATAGAGATTTTTAAATATTTTATATTTTGTATATTTGTACATTTTCTGTATTCAATTATATTTTTATGTTTTATTATTATTTTTTATATTTATTTCAGTTTTATATTCCTTGGTGATGTATAATAGATTCTTTTACCTGGGTAAGATCCCTCAAAGGCTAAATTATTAATATAGTAAATGGGTCATGGATCTTGGGAATTATAATGATAATGGCAGATATGTTAATGACTTCACGCTCATTTGGCCTCAGGTATTAAAAGTTCTTTCCCACCAGATGGCAGCGTTGTTTAACTGTTTTCAATTGAATGGCAGCCAACCACCTTGCCTTCCAAGTGTGCATGCAAGCAGGGCAAGCTCCTAAATCCAACAATTACTATTCAGATCATCTGTGGTGTTTTTTTTTCTCTTCTTTTTTTCAGTGTACAGACTCACACATGAGCTGTCGTACGCAGAGATGAGGCAAGGTTCCAAAGAGTGGATGACTGTCCTCGGGGGCGTCTTCATCTTCCTTGGCTTCACAGGGCTGCTGGTGTGGTGGCAGCGTGTCTATGGTGGGTGTATATATGAAGATATTTATACGTATACACCCTCTAAATGATGCATAATGGTTTCTGATTACTAGATTATCATTGGCAGGAAAGCCTTAAATGCTTACATTTCAGGCATTTCATCATTCCCGATACGCTCTGTTGCTTTGATGTGAGATTCAGCTGGATTTAATTGTGTTGATGATTTATTTATTCATCCAATCTGAAATCAGAACAGTTGTCAAATCCAAAATCAACAGATTGGCTTCTGCTAAATTAAAGGGATAGTCCATGCAAAAACATTTGCTCACCCTTATTCCAAACCTGTATATATTTCTTTCTTCTGTGGAACACAAAAGAAGATAGTTTGAAGAATGTTGGGAAACATATTCAGGTTCCATTGACTTCCATAGTATTTTTTTGTCCATATACTATGAACGTCAATGGGATTTAAAACCATTTGGTTGCCAGTATTCTTCACAATATCTTCTTTTGTGCCCCAAACTTCTGTAGTATTTAATTTTTTTGTCCGTACTTTGGATGTCAATGAGATCTGAAGCTGTTTGGTTGTCAATATTCTTTAAAAAAAATTCTTTAGTGTCCCACTGACTTCCATGGAATTTGGAAGTCAATTCTACGGAAGAGGATTAGGTTCAAGCAATAAAAAAATAAATAAAAAAATCTCGAGATTAAAGTCATTATAATGCGAGATTAAACTCATTAAATTTCAAGCAGAATGTCAAAATAAAATGTTGAGAATAAACTCATTACATTTTTGAGAATAAAGTCGTTGTGTTTCGAGAAAAAGACGTTAAAGTTCGAGAAAAAAAAAGTCGAAATAAAATGCTGAGATTAAAAAAGTTGTTAAATTTCAAGAAACAAGTTGAAATAAAATGTTGAGAATAAACTCATTAAATGACGAGAAAAAAGTCATTAAATTTAGAGAAAAATGTCGTTACATTTCAAGAAAAAAAGTTGAAATAAAATGTTGAGAATAAACTATAAAAAATAAATAAATAAAAAAGACGGATTAAAACCCTAGCCAATCGCATCATATGAAGTCATCATATGAAATTAACATGACATGAGTGTGTTTATTCTCAGCAGTTTATTTTGACATTTTTCTTGAAATTTAACAAGTTTTTTCTCAAAACACGACTTTATTCTTGAAATTTAATGAGTTTATTCTCAACATTTTATTTCGCCATTTTTCTTGAAATTTAACGAGTTTAATCTCGCATTATAATGACTATAATCTCGAGATGGTTTTATTTTTTTATTATTGCTTGGCCCTAATCCTCTTCCGTACAATTGGACTCAAAACTGTTTGGTTGCCAATACCCTTCAAAATATTTTCTTTTGTGTCCCATTGACTTCCATAGTAGTTTTTGTCCATACTATAGAAATCAATGGGACCCGAAACTGTTTGGTTGCCAATATCATCTTTTCTGTTCCATGGAAGAAAGTCATACAGGCTTGAAACAACATTATAGGGAGTAAATGATGACAGAACTTACATTTTTGGGTGGGCTATCACTTTAAGGCCCGAAACCTTGCTTAGAGGTCATTTTCACTTGGATTTTGTTCTTTGTGCCTTTTATTTTTTTTTATCCTTTTCCTCTAATGTGACCATCAGTTCTCAGAGCACAGATCGCTCTGATTTCTCATGTCAGATGGAAGAATCAGCATGGCCTTTTTACCTGCAGCACATACTCCCGCTGAAATAATTGGACTGGGTTGTGTGTGCAGTCAACGGTTTAAAGAAAGAGGGTAAAGATTTACTTGTTTGAGCCGCGGCTTCAGTTCTGGAATCCCTTTAGACCCAGCTGAACTTCTTTACAAATGATAAGAAGATTTCCAAGGCTGTGTGTGTGCCTAAGACGGATGGAAAGCAGTTGACATGTTTAAAACAGAATGAGTGTGCATTGTGTGTTTCTGTGTGTGTGTTTGTATAAGTGTGTGAGCGGGATCCTGTCGGAAGTAGATGAGTCTTCTCCATCTCTGTCTCAGAGGCCCCAGTTCTTTGAGGAAGGAAGTCAATGCTGCATCACCTCAGGAGAGATACAGTAGAGGAAAATAACGCAAGGAAGGAGGAAAACAGAGAAACTGTGAGAACAAAAGTTTGGTGAGGATCCGTGGGGGGGGGAAGAGGAAAAGTTTGGTGAGGATCCTTGGGTGGGGGTGGGAGAGGGGTGTAGCCGCATCAAAGGTACAGAGAAAAGTATAGAAGTCCAAAAGTCAGTTGTCAGTTGAGCGCTGGGTATTTCCCACAATGTCTGGCTCATGTTGTGACTTGAAAAACTCCACTCTGGGCCGCTGTTCTTCAAACTCATTAGGGCTGGGTATTAAGACTCGTCTGAGGTTGACTTTAGCAATTGTCGGGAATAAAGAGGAGATGAAAGGGGTGATTTTTTTGGAAAGCCACCTGGGATACAGTCACACTTCAGGTTCTTATTCTGGGGTTTGCAGGCATCTCTGCCCTACAACTCCCTGAAAACTGAACCAAATTTCCTGTACATACCTCAGGGCAGGTGTACTGACTCCACCTGGCAAAAGAAATTCATAATCTTTTTGATGTGTTTCTGTGACAGAAATACCGTCTGCCTTGAGGGGTTTTAGAAGGGGAGATGCCCTTGAAAAAAATGACAATATAAACCAAATACCAGATATACAGTCTGAGTCCAGATTGAGAATCTGGGATTCAAAATTTAAACCTGGAAATAAAGAGAATTTAAGAATTGTGGAAAATGTACAACAAAGAAGTATTACGAGGTAAAAATCAATGAGTGCTGCTTTCATTATTTATTGCAATAATGTATTTATTTATAAATAGTTTATTTATTGTGAAATATTTTTATAATTTTTCATTTCTATTTAATATATATTAAAGTGTAATTTATTCCTGCGATGGCGAAGCTGAATTTTCAGCATCATTATGTCAGTCTTCAGTGTCACATGATCCTTCAGATCATCATTCTAATATTCTGACTTGCTGCTTAAATTATTATTAATGTTGAAAACAGTTGTGCTATTTAATATAGTGATACACTACTGTTCAAAAGTTTGGGGTAAATGATATATATATATAATGAAATTAATACTTTTATTCATCAAGAACATATTAAATTGATCAAAAGTTAAAGACATTTATATTACAAAAGATTTGTATTTCAAATAAATGCTACTCTTTTGAACTTCTATTCGTCAAAGAATCCTGAAAAAAAATCTATCATGGTTTCTACAAAAATAGTGAGCAGCAAAAACTGTTTACACAATTAATAATAAAAAACTAATTATTAATAATTGGTCATCAATTGAGCAACAAATTAGTATATTACACAAATTTCTGAAGAATCGTGAAACGAGTAATGGCTGGTGAAAATTCAGGAAAAAATTCATTTAAATCTTTTTCAATTCAAATTTATGCTGTTATGCTGATGATATAAAACTATTTAATAAAAAATTATACTAGAAGAAGCGAGTGGATTTTGGAACACCGCTGTACAAAAACATCCTGTTTTCAGTGCTTCATTCTTATGATTTAGTTAAGAAATAATATAGAACCCTCCACTGCAACCTTTTTCTGAGTACATTTGCATGTTTATTAGCTCTATTTTTACACGAACCAGGTCTGTGATATTAGCAGACAGATTTGTGCATGCTGTGCAGACGCAATTGTTTTCTCTAATTAGTTTATTTTATTTTTTGTCCCTTGTTCTTTGCCTGGAGGATATAACTCCACAGAAGAGTCTGAGCTGTCAGGTGCTGCCCTCTGTTAGGACACTTAATTGTTTGCTGTGTGCTATTGTTCACTTTTTTCTGACAGGTCTACAGTTCCACTTAGGGAAAAAATAGAAGGGGATTTTGCACAATTAACTGTTTTTCACACCCGACACCCCCATTTTTTTCTTTTACACTTTTTTTCTTTACCAGAGTTTTATCTTAAGCTTTTTGAACTCTTAATAAATGATTTGTTATTCTGTGAAACAAACAAACAAAATTAAAATAAAGCGAAATTAAAATTCCAATGCAAGATGGTGAATAATTGATGACCAAATGATAAAATTTGGGGGAACAACTTGTATTTAAACTAAGAATATTACTTTAATTTTCTAAAATAGAGTCTTTCTTAATGTCACCCATTTTTTCTCTCTCTCTTTCTCGCAGTGTATGGTGATGTTCCGCACACTTTGTCTGAAGAGTCGGTCGCCCAGCAGACGCAGAGGATGATAGATATGAGAGTGAACCCCGTCCATGGATTCTCTCATAAGTGGGACTATGAAAAGAAACAGTGGAAATAAGTAATAAATGCATTCCACCGTAATGACTAAAAATGTATCAGGATTGCATTAATGAGAAGTTCCAAACTCAATAATGCTGTGCAACCGACAGCCTTAAAATATATTCCAATGTGAATCTAAATAAATGCACTGAATTAAACTCGGAGCTGCTCCAGTATTCTGGCTTTGTACTGTTTGTACTGAGAACAAAGCGTGTGTTGGTACATTTAACCTGATACCTGACTACCGTGGAGGTGAATATGTGTTACTTGCCGTGATTGGCTGGGGCAGATAGTGTGAGAGAGTGCGTTATTGGCTGAGTTAATCCAATCACTTTCCAACTGCCTAAAATGACTTTTTATGAGTGTGTGTCTGTGTAAAAGGGAAAGTGCATAACTTAGGTGCTCATTTATACCATGTTTTCATTATTTTGAAAACCTTTATTACAGTTCACACAAACAGCTCTGTATGAGAAATCAATTTTTGTAGTTCCACAGAGTTTAAAACAGTTTTAGATGAAGTCACACAGCTGTCACTGCTTGAAATGTTGCCAACTAAAAGACACACTGCTCATTAGGTTCAGTGGTTGGACAAGTAACTAGTGAATTTAACATCAGTGAACTTTTGTAGAAAGTATAAATGTTGACATTTTTTTTAATAGCATCATTATTTATTATTTTAATGGATTATTATTAACTTCTCAAAAATTATTATTTGTACAAGTAAAGTTGATGTTCTGTGTAATAAAGTGGAATGACCCAGGGGGAAAGTATTGAACACATGAAGAAAGGGAGGTGCAAAAAGACATGGAAAGCCAAGACACCAGCTGAAATCTATCAGTAGTTAGAAAGCAATCCTGCCCCTTGTCAGTGGAAATTAATATTAGCTGGTTCAGTCTCAACTGATGGCCCATAAAAAGGTGTCTTATTACCAACGTGTCACACAAGAAACATTTCATGATGGGTAAAAGCAAAGAGATCTCTCAAGACCTTCAGAACCTAATTGTTGCAAAACATGATGGCATTGGTTACAGAAGGATTTCTATACTTCTGAATGTTCCAGTGAGCACTGTTGGGGCCATAATCCGGAAGTAGAAAGAACATTATTTCACCATAAACCGGCCACGACCAGGTGCTCCTCACAAAATTTCTGACAGAGGAGTGAAAAGAATTATCAGAAGAATTGTCCAAGAGCCAAGGACCACTTGTGGAGAGCTTCAGAAAGATCTGGAATTAGCAGGTATAACTGTTTCAAAGAAAACAGTAAGTAATGCACTCAACCGCCGTGGCCTGTATACACGCTCACCATGCAAGACTCCATTGCTGAAGAAAAAGCATGTTGAAGCTCGTTTAAAGTTTGCTGCACAACATTTAGACAAGCCTGTGAAATACTGGGAGAATATTGTCTGGTCAGATAAGACCAAAATTAAACTCTTTGGATGTCATAATACACACCATGTTTGGAGGTCAAATGGCACTGCACATCACCCCAAAAACATCATGGTGTGGCACTGGCAAAATTAATATAATTGAAGGAAGGATACATGGAAAAAATGTGCCGAGACATTCTTGATAAAAATCTGCTGCCATATACCAGGATGATGAAGATGAAACAAGGCTGGACATTTCAGCGAGACAATGATCCCAAACACAGCCAAGGAAACTCTCAATTGGTTTCAGAGAAAGAAAGTAAAGCTTTGGCCCAGCCAATCACCTGACTTGAATCCAATAGAAAATCTACGGAAAGAACTACAGATCAGAGTTCATAGAAGAGGTCCACGGAACCTTTAAGATTTGAAGACTGTTTGTGTGGAAGAATGGGCGAAAATCACACCTGAGCAATGCATGCGACTAGTTTCTCCATACAGGAGGCGTCTTGAAGCTGTCATTACCAACAAAGGCTTTTGTACGAAGTATTACATTTCAGTAAGCGTGTTCAGTACTTTTTCCCTGGGCCATTCATTCCATTTTATTACACAGAACTTAATTTCTGAATTTATTTGTATTCTTTGTATGTATGGATTACTTGGGTTGTTACCAACATCTGGTGAAGATTTCATGTCAACAGCACCTTTAGAAATATATTTACTGAGAAAAATGGTGATGTGTTCAATGCTTATTTTACCCGCTGTGTATATATACACTTAATATTTATACTTATATAATTAATACGTTTTTCGTCAAGGACACATTAAATGAATCAAAAGTGACAGTAAAGGCAATTATAATATTTCAAAAGAAAAAAATATTTTAAATAAATACTGTTCTTTTGAACTTTGTATTCATCACATCCTGAAAAACAACATATCATGTACTACATTTTCCACAAAAATACTTAGTAGCAAAAACTTTTCAACACTGTAATAATATGCATTTTTATTAATAATTGGCCTATAATTAATAATTGGCATATATTAATAAATAATAGCCTAACTGAACAGCAAATCAGCATATTATAATGTTTTCTGAATAATCAGAAGACTGAATAAATAAATATCTATCTATCTTAAAACAACAACAACAACAACAAAAACACATAGGTCCACAAGTTTGAACAAAATGTGTTATGACACTCCCTGGTTCCCCTAATGTAAATTTATTTGTCAAAATGTGAGAACCCTGTACTTAAAACACGCCTGAAGTATGGAGTCCTGTGGGAATAATGAAAAGTAGCTTTGACAAAACTGAAAGGAATGAAAAGAAGTGCACTTCAAACACAAACCCAGACACCAGAATTACACTTCATCTGGAGAGTACTACGCCAAAAGCAATGAATGGTGTGACGTAGAGGAAGTGCCGCCCCGTGAGAGAGTATATTGAGTATTCAGTTTCCTAACTGAACAGCAAATCAGCATATTAGAATGTTTTCTGAATAATCAGAAGACTGAATAAATAAATATCTATCTATCTTAAAACAACAACAAAAACACATAGGTCCACAAGTTTGAACAAAATGTGTTATGACACTCCCTGGTTCCCCTAATGTAAATGTATTTGTCAAAATGTGAGAACCCTGTACTTAAAACACGCCTGAAGTATGGAGTCCTGTGGGAATAATGAAAAGTAGCTTTGACAAAACTGAAAGGAATGAAAAGAAGTGCACTTCAAACACAAACCCAGACACCAGAATTACACTTCATCTGGAGAGTACTACGCCAAAAGCAATGAATGGTGTGACGTAGAGGAAGTGCCGCCCCGTGAGAGAGTATATTGAGTATTCAGTTTAAGCGTTCTAGCGTCGCTTCAATGAACGCGACAGCCTCGATGTCATTCGTCGGCGGTGACGGAGCACGCTTAATTTCTGCACGATCCGTGCCGCGCGTTGGAAAAACTGCATCTTGCCAAAGAGCGTGGAAATCTACTTGTACATTTTACACACAGCAAAAGTGCTTCTTCGTGCGCTGACTAGGTTGCTATTTTCTCTTCCGTCTTTCTGGGACCTCGTTTGTCAATGGTATTATTAGAAATACAGCGTTTGCTTTAACTCTCTTCTTCGGTCTTGTAACGTCAACGACGTCGCGTTTTTTTCTTGCTCTTGGCTGGAGGTTCACTGGAATATAAGCGCAGTGAGTTTGAGCAGTGAAGGGGCATTCCTCGCGCCGAGCTCGAGACGCGCTTGGATCTTGACCGCGCGCTGCAGCAACGGCCAATCCAACTATAGCCTACATCCATCCATCAGCGCGCTGGACGTGCAGGTTTGCTGACAGTTCTGGCTTTAAAGTTGAAAAATAACGTTTTTATGAGTCATAACCAATGAATGTGATACTAAATAATATAATTTCCCTCAAAAATTGCATTTTAATGAGAGAACTCACATCAACGCGATGTGAATTTGACATTTTTCGGAGCTTTTCTCTGTGAGAGAACGTTTTCCGTTACGATGTACTTCGAATAACCGACTCTTTCCTGCTCTCGCTCGTTTTTGTCGTGTTTAATAACGATGGCCAACGAAATTCGCTATGACAATCGGAATATTGTGGAGAAATACCTCAATCACAAACTTTCAAAGAAGGGATATGAGTGGAAATTTCAATCTTCTGGGGAGGATGATGACACCATCAATACAGGAGTGGAGGACTCCTCTCCAAACTCAGGCAGGAGGCTCCAGGCTCCCTCAGCCGGAGGGGGGAACAACTCTGAATGCCTGATAGCAAACCGGGTCACACGTTCAGACCCTTATTCGAGGATCTACGGGGCGTTACGCGAGGCTGGAGACCAGATAGAAAGGATGCACCAGCGTGAATTTGAGGAGATGTCCCACCAGATGATATTCAGTCCCAATGCAGCACAACGCAGCTTCTTAGCTGTGGCTGAAGAGCTCTTCAAAGACGGAGTGAACTGGGGGCGGATCGTCGCTTTCTTTGAGTTTGGTGGGACCATGTGTGTGGAGAGCTTCAACCGGGAGATGGCGTCCCAGGTAGATAATATTGCACACTGGATGACAGACTACCTGAACGGGCCACTGGAAAACTGGATCGAGGAAAATGGAGGCTGGGTAAGTTTATGGTCAAATGGTCGTGACCTTTGCCCAGTCGCTTATTACTGCATCTCTGCAGTTGAAGCTTGAAATCATTAACACAGTCTTTTTAAACAGCCAAGCCTAATGCAGTGTTGTTTACTATCACTTGTGATTATGTAAACAAACAGTTTTTACTTTCTTAGTAGAATATGATTCTGATTAGGTCATTGTGTGTAAAAGACTACATTACATCAAAATTAAAGTTTTTGTGCCTTTGAGTCCAGGTCTTTTCGCTGAGGCCTCTTAAATGCTGAGAAAATGGGCAAATATAGTCATAAAAATTTGTTTTTCTCCTGGAAAAGGGACAAAAAAAAAAAAGATTATTTATCCTGTAATATACAGATTTTTGTCCCGTCTTGTATGACAATTTCCTTCCTCCTATATAACCTGCAGCTGACTAGCAGGTAGCAACTATTTACGGCTGTGACCAGATATTTAAAATATGTCTAACGCTTCCTGTTTTAGTAGGAAATATGTCATCACTAGACTAAAAAATAAAAAAGTACACTCGTAAAGTGATTCATAGGGGCATTATGGTATGCAAGTTGAGTAGTAAGGCTTTAACAGTATGAGGCAATGAAATGAATTCATCTCATTGTGTCTGCAGTGCTATTTAGTAGAATGGGTTAGTTATTTGAGTTGGACTGGTTTGAGTTTAGTCAGCTTGGGTTTTGACAGTTCAATCAAGTTGAAAGTGACAGTTCAATCAATGTAAGCCACGCCCCTATTATGTCATGTAAAAAGTTTTTTTTTTTTTGTCAGAGGGAGGTAGACATTAGTTTTCTCAAGGACATTTACAGACGTGCATGATAGTCATAATGAATTTATAATGATTGTTTGGTAGTAAATAATTTCAGCACAGATGTAAAAATTTGATGGTCAAATAAAACACTGTAAGGTAGAGAGAAGATTTTATAAAATATAAAGAAAGATGTTTTTGCTGGAGGTATATTTATAAAATTTTTTAATAAAAAATAACATGCATTTTGTATGATCTCTCTTATTTTGAAAAAATTATTCACATTTTCACAGATTCTGATATCATATATCAGATACATATATACATATATTAAAATAAGCAAAACATTTTAATTACACAAATTATGTTTCTATTAAACGTTTATTTATAATTATAATATAAATGTTTTATTATAAAAAAAATAATAGTAAAGAAAAAAATACAATGTTAAATACTCTTGTAATACTTCTCTGATTTATATATTATTGAATTATAATAAAAATATTTTTACATTATTTATATATAAAACTGGATACAGTATAGGCCTAGGTGTGTAAAACTAAAAAAAAAAAAAGTTTAGTTTAGAACAAAAAAAGTTTACTGTTTTATTTTTGTTCAGGATTGAAGCCTCTCAGGTAAAACATGAGCTGTATGTCACCATTGGTCTGCAATTTTTATACCAATTATCATTCCTGGTTGGAGACTTTCATTCAAATTCAAAGGGGTGGTTCAGTGGTTTTTTCCTAGGCTTGATTTTGTTTATGGGGTGCAGTCTAACATGTTAATGCTTCGTTTTTTAAAAAACGCATTATTTTTCACATAATTTACCTTTATTCCACACCGCTCTGTCCCTTCTTTGAGAAACACGCTGATCATTTCCTTCTTTTATGAAACCCCTCCCTCAGAAATAGGCGATGGGCTCTGATTGGTTAGCTAGCCCAGTGTGTTGTGATTGGCTAGAGATTGGCTCTAGTGCGCGTCTAAAAAATAATTGTAACAGTTCATTTTTGGAGCTGAGCTGAATGAGAGAGAGTGCAACAGTCAAATATTATATAGTGCATGTGTTCCCACTTATGCTACCCCTACTCTAAGTTGCAACTTACAAACATTACTGGTGCAGCTGGCCCCAGGTGGGTTGTCTTTAAAAAGAAATGAAATCTGGCATGAGTAAAAACCGAGAATATCCATGAACGCCCAACTCCCTAGTCAAAACAAATAAACACTTTTTATTCCTTCTTTTTTCTAAAGAACCCTTGTTTTAACACTATCCTTCACTTTCACTGCAGTGCTTCTGTGCTGAATTATTTACGGTATAAATTGGAGCAGCCCATCACGGTTGTGTTGCTCCTGTATGGCTGGACTGACTCCACCCTATTTATACGCAGCGCAGCATCTCAGAACCCCCAGTCTGAGATGAGGAGACCATCTGTGTCCTCCAAATCAAGAACTGAACTACGTTATGCATGTGTAATGTTAGATAAAAATGGTGAAATAGTGTTAAATTGCAGTTTGGGAATCTTTTCTCTTTCCATTCAAATAATCAACCGTGTGAGCATGCCATGGTATAATAAGAGATGGTACAGTCTTCTTCAGACTGCATACTAGAGGTTAGCCTAGTTTCTCCGCTGTCTGCTACAGCTGTGCAGGTGGCCCAGCAGAGCCATTATTCCTGTCTGGACGAAAGGTGTGCTGGGGCTGAATTAATGATGGTCATTACTCACCACATCTGCTGCAGGACTGACTCAAATGGCTTTTGATAAATTGAGGTACAAGAAGAGCATTTCAGAGCGATGGCCGTACACAAACACTCTCCAGATGCAATCCTTATTTCATTATTTTAAAGGTCAGTTGTAATGAATAGATGGTTGACTAATTGTATTATAGCTATATTGTGGTGCATGACTGTATCAAGTCCATCATGTGAAGAGATGCAATGCAATTAGGACACAATTAGCAGAGAAGCATTTTAATAAGCTTTTAACATGTGCCTGCATTATTCACAAAGCTCAGCACTTTTGTCCAGAGGCGATGAATGATTTATTTATTTCATTTTGTCATGAAAAGCACATCTAGAGTTTGCATTAAGACTATTATTGCTGAGAGAATTGGCTTGCTCTTGAGAGTTATATATTACACCGAGTCTGTCATTAACAGCTTCTTTAAATGTAGGATTTGTTTTGAAGTATTTGACATTGATATATTCTCGCACAGGGGATGCTTCCCGCTTGATTTCCTCAGTAGTTAGTTATTTTAGGGGAATCTTTATTAAGTTACTGATAATGTCCCAATAGCTTACCATCAGAGCGCTAGTGCTGTTTAGGCTTGTTCGTTTGCGTACATCTCTTAAGAAGAATGCATTTAAAACCTCGCTGTGTGGAGATTTATAGGACTTTCATCTCAAGAACAGAAGCATCAGTGGGGATGCAGCCAGTAAAAACACTACTATAAGCTTTACTTAAATGTAACCGTGCTCCGTTACTCTGTATAAAGTTCAAGTGACTCAGGTAATGGAAGAAGAACTCTCAGCCTTTGCTAAGCACATCACAATTAAGAAGTCAAGTGTTTTGTGGTATTCATTTCCCCCATTAGAAGGTCCTCCAAGGTGTCAGAAAGGCCTCCCATTTGCCTTAAATTGGTTAGATGGCTTTAGTTCTCTGCCAGAAAGAAATGTCCTCCCCACCCATAGTTAATCCTGACTTATTATCCTCCTTTTCAATTAATGTGATTCATTAATCCTTGGATAAAGCCTGTCTGTGGAGAATACATGATTCAGCGGTACTACAGTGCTCGGTCTTATTATTATTTTTTCAGGCCCCCTGCAGGGATACCCCGTTTACCCAGCATGCCTTTGAGACCATTGTCTTACTGTACTCCAGTCACTGTCACAAGTTAAAATGGACTTTTAAAAACATGTTCTGTTCATGTGGATGGTCTTTTGTTTACACAATTATAGACTGTTGACAAGGGACATAATTAAATTGGTTCTTTCAGATTGCCAAATTAATGTAGTCCTTCTAAATGACGGAAGTTAAACATGCCGTGCGTCATACCTGATGTAAAATAATCATTGTTGCAGCTAAATAGGAGTGTGGAAACTGAATTAACATAGTCTTGTGCAGCTTGGAAAGTTTTCCATAATCCATTTTGGCCTCTTGTGACCCTTAACTAAAAATAGCAACCTGTAGAGGTGTTTTAGAGGTGAACGCAACAATAGACTCTCAGCTACTTTACCTGCCTTTATCCCTTTTCCAAGAAAACGAGAAAAGAACGTCCTATAGACATTACTCAGATTTCATTCTGTATGTAAACACCTTTTCCAGAGCTATGTCAGCTTATTGAATGTGTGCATATACAATATCACACACTCTGTAAGGTCTGCATCATATAATTTTCACAACTCAACCCTTTCAAAACTGTATTATAGAGATTTTGTTTACCATTTTTTAAGAAAGACATTTCGCCAGTTAAACAGTTGAAACAACAGTACAATCCATTGAACAAACTGTACTTCTATCCCTCACAGCCTTTGGGTGTGAGGGATAGAAGTGAGGGATAGACAGCCATTTTCATTCCTGTCAAAAAAGAAAATATGCGCTACCCTGACTAAGGTCTACAGTGCATGCTGTTTCACATTTTGCATTAAAGCAACTTTTTGAAACCGTTTAATTGCTTGTTTAATGTGTTTAACAGAATCTGTAGAAGTGTAGCATAGGTCCGTTGCCTCCTTCCAAAATTTGACAGCATTGCACATGGCAAAACAGAGCAGATGCTCAGACATTTAGGACTTCTGGTTTGCAAAATGCTTAATGAGCTTTCTCATTACTGTGTAATCGCTTTGAGCTAGCTCATTTAGCATACTCTTTTTTTTCTTTTTTTTTTCGCCCCCTCAACAAATTGATGTTTACTGTTATCTTAATTGCCATGTTAGTGTTGAGGTGTAGGTAAAGATGGAGCTCTGTTGGTTTGGTGAACTGAGATCAAGTGCAATGCTGAGATCAAGTGCAATGTGTCCCAGTGCACAACATTTGCTTAATAATCTCCCACTTATTGTTGAGATTGAATAGCGCTATTAACAAAAAGTCAGTCAGCAGTTTATGTTAGGTTCAGCATAAACGTTTGTAGCTTATTATAGTCTTACTATCCTCATGACTTCCGGAGGCAACCTGGCGTATTACGTGGATTGTTTAACTGTGGCCCCCATTCAGATAATGAAATCAGTCCACGTGTAAGTTTGTTTAGACAGACTACAATTGCGCAGGTTCTCACCCACACACCACATACCTGCGGTTCATTACAGGTTTCTGGCTGTGTATAGTACGCTGCTGATTCTGATGCCTTAGAGGCGTGTTTGACCCCACCTGGGTCTTTTATTAGTGGGTGTTGCATTGTAGGGCGTTTTACAGTTGGAGTCAAAGAACTTCAAACGCTCTATCATCGCTCAGGTATTAATTTTTTCCCAACATGTGCCTCCTACAGCCCTTTCAAGTGACATTGTTTATGAAAGCGATATCGACACGAAAGACAGACCATGGAAAGAAAAAAACCCAGTGAAGAGAAACGAATAGAGTGTCTCTTTTTGACATTCAGTGATAATGCCTTCAAACAAACCTTCTGCGTATTTTACCGTTGCAATGTACATCTGTGCCTGTGAAGGTGCCAAGAAAGGTTTCAGAAGAAAAGAAGTGCGAGATAAAAAAGAGGAAATGAAGGCAGATGAAGAGCAATAAAAGAAAGCAGGAAGGATGAAGAACTGTAGAATAGGTGCCTGTTTTGTTATTGCACCTTCCTGCCCAGCTGCTATCAGGTAGGTGAGGTTGTGGCTCCTGCTCCTGGGGGGCTAGTTAGGGCTCCAAGGGCGTTTCTGATTGGCTGCCAGAGTGCTGCATGGTGCCTTTGACCTCAAGGCGAAACCCTCGGCTGGGTGTGTCTGGAAAAGAAGCATGCTGGAGATGCTGGGGTTTATTTTGGGAAAATGGTGGTGGGAAAATAAGGATTCCCTTGCAGGTGTGGTCTCCTTGGGTTGAGAAGCCAGATTCTATACACAAAGATGCACAAAAGTCATTAAGTAAGACAAGGGTAATCGCTCAAATCATAAAAGAGAGTTCGCTGACAAAATTATTCATCATAAAACCACTTGAAAAAGTAGGTTATCTCATTTTTCCTCCCCTCAGCATCTTTATAAGTTCTGAGGATTACAGACAAGAGAACAAATTGGATGTGAAAGGTGAGTTCAGCAGTGAAAGAACATACCGGGTAAGCACCAAGAAGGATCTTTGTTAAAGAACGGCAAAACATTGTGTTGTCCCTCATCGATCTCTCGCTTTTAATCACTGAAACTTGCAGTGAGTCATTAGAAGAAAAACTTGGCAAAGCTGAAATGTCTCAGACACATTTATGTTTTTAGTTATTGGTTTCCCTGAAGAGGTGAGAGACTCGTAGAGAAAGTTATAGGGACATTCCCTACATATACACAGTGTACTTGATGTTCTATTTTGTAATGTCATGTTATAGATATTATTGCGAATGATTCATTTAGCATTTTTTTTGACCTCATAATCAAATGTCATAATTTGATCTTCCAGTAAAATGTCAGACTTCTCTCTGTAGATGTATGCCGGACTTTTCCAATCATTTCGTCGACTTAAAACTGCCCCTCTCCACAATCGTCTGCAAGCTCGCATTCATTTTTAAGTGCAACGCCCACATCACAACAACCAGTCAACAACTGATGGATAAAACCAAATCCCCGCCTTAAATTTTTTTTCTCCTGATAATTTGGTACACTCAGGTGTACAGTATTTTGTGCACAGTACGGAAGAAAAAAACTGTCGCTACCTCCATTTCATTGTGTCTTTTGAAAATATTCTGGTTAATGAATAGCAAACAGACTACAGAAATCACATTTAACCGTTATTAGAGCTAAAATGTAAATCACAGATAATCGTTTTCCATGTCTGTAACTGGCTTGCTTTCATCCTAGTTTTGGATGCACTCTAACGTCAGCTGTTTGTGTTTGTGGACGCCTAGTTATTTGGATAAGTTGACTTGTGATTGATCAAAGTGACTGTGCTTGCTGATCAGACAGGCTTTGTATTGGTTTTGAGTTTTGTCTGGCTTTGCTGCAATTTTGATTTTGACTTTCCTCACCCTTTGATATGTGCCTTGTGATTTCAAAATTTCTTTTCCACAGACCTTTTTTCCATTGCACCTGTTCACTGTGGAATATAGAAACAAAGACAAAGGAGGAGGGCGACATGCTCATGGACGTTTGCCAACATATATGGTCCTAATTCCTGGTTTGGAGCATCTGTCTGGCCCGGTGGACTCAATGGCCCCTCACCCCCAACACATTAGATTAATGACCAGATCATTATCTTTTCAGAGAGCAGTAGATATATACACAAAAATGGGGGCACACTGTAGGAGAGCTCACTTACTTCGTATTGCTCACATATATCAACAAACACTCACTGTTTGGTGTGCAGGTCGTGCTCCACAAGCTCATTGATTAGTGAAAATGTTGTTATGAGTTTACTTGCTCACAGTCAGGAACTCTGTTGCCTCCTCTGGCTATCAGATTGGAGGTAAACATTGTCACCTGCTTGTCTACAAGAAGCTTTCTTCCTTCTGTTGAATTGGATTCGTCTGCCGGGCACACAAATCGGATTACATTTCAGAGGAAAACAACTCGTTCCTCTCTCGATCGCAACTGATTCAACCTCCCACACAAAAGTTGTCTGCCTTGACAGTTGGCTCATAGGAGCCCTTTGCAGTAAATCCACATCTGTGTATCTGCCCCCTAAAAGAACCCATGCACTCTCACAAACATGTGACATACGCCGTGCAATAAAACCCATAAAACCCAGACAAAGGCTCAAGAATGATTAACAAAAGGGACCGCTCGCTATGAGCTGTAGATGTTGCGAACACAGGAATCTGTGTGATGAGACGGGCTCGTATGCTGCAGAGCTTTTGCTGCTGGCATCTTAAAGAGTTTGGGTAGGTTTGGATTTTGTTAATGGAATTAGAACAAGCGCAGAGTACAGTACAGATTCTTTCATTTCATACTGTCATGCCTCTAGTGCTTTCAGTTTTCTGTAATTTGTTTTTCAAGTTGACTTTAGAGGGTCTTCATGTCTTAACATTAAACCAAAGCCTTTATTTATCCTTTTTCCTCAGGCTGCAGTTTTGAAGAATTCACCCTGATCTTCCTCGCTGAACTGCAGGGGGTTTTTTTAGCTTGAGGACTCAACGTTAGACTGAAGAGTATTGGGGTACTCTTTGTCTCTCAGTGCTTGTTTGGCATAAGCGTGGCTCAGCATGTCCAACAATGCACTGCTCTAGTCTCCTCTTTTGTCTGGAGGGAACAAGTTTCTTGGTGGCTTTTAAGCAGTTCAGAGCTGAAGCCAAGTATTTCCCCCTTTTGGTGCCTCAGGGTCAGCCCTGTCCGTCGCTTGCCATCTGCTTTTCGGTTTGCTTCGGGCACCGCAGGCCCTGTTGATCTCCTCCTTATCCCCCAAAAACCGTTTCTACCACCCGTCTAGCACGAGCCAACAGAAGTTTCCAAAACCACGCTCTTCTTGTACAATATGTGTCCTCACTTAACTGCTCTCCCAGGGCATTGAACTGAAAATGGCAGACCTCTCACTTACATACTTGGTCCCAGTGTGGACGAAAAGATCTGTTGTTACTTCCAATTCATTGCAACTTTTTTCATCAATGTCCTCTAATTTCTGGTTTACAGAATGGGGAGTTATTCGCACAATGCGTTACCAAGGAACCCCTGCTGAATGCTAATAAGATGTTATTTCAAGATAGCACAAAGTTTGAGCAGTGCTGGGTCCAGATATGGCAGAATCAAAGCTAAGATAAGTCGAACAGTAATTATGTATTTTAGGTTCATCCAACGCAGCTTGAATTATTCATGTACATTGGGAAAGAGGCAGTCTCTGCCTGTTAATGTTATACATAGCCTGCCTTTAAGTTTAAGACTCTCATTAAGGCATGTTGAACTAGATCTATTTTGGAAAATGCCATTTTGTGGACCTGGTTTGAAAATACCTCTCCTTTCCCATTCAGCAGAGTGGAGGTGAAGTCTACACGCAGTGCAGGGCTTCACGTGTTACAGCTTGAACATGTGACTATGAGCTGCAGCTCTAAAATGCATTAGCACTGCTTCTCTCCACACTTGTAAGCAGAGAACCTGTGCTCATTCATATTTGATAGGGCGGGTAACATCAACACTAAATGTTTTTTCCTCACAACACACCCTATTATAGATTCATTATGGTCCAATCAGATGTCAGTCAAAAGATGAGACATTCTTTCTAGTCATGCAATGACCGAACAGGCATGCTGGGAATGCTGAACCCTTTGGTTGTTCTGGCCTGCATGATTTATCATGCTGCTAGATAACATTTAATGCTGATATCTAACATCAAATATGAACTTCTGAAAACCTAGGTTCTTTGAGTCAGAGATAAGCTGATTTGCTGATTTGGTGCTCGAGAAACATTTCTTATTATCAGTGTTGAAAACCGTTGCTTAATATTTTTGTGCAAACGGTGATACTTTTCTTTAGGATTCTTGGATGAATAGAAAGTCAGAAACAGTATTTATTTAAAATATATATATTTTTTACATTATAGACGTCTTCATTTTTCTTCATTTTTTATCACTTTAATGTGCCCTCACTGAATTAAAGTATTATTATCTTTCAAAATAAGAAGCTTACCTTACTTTTGACATCCTATTGGTATAATTATATTACTGTGGTGAAAATTACACTGCTAATAGACAATGGTAATTTAATACTCTATAGTGAATAACAACAGTGATACCACCTCCTTGCTTTCATTCTCATTTTACTATCCCATCTGTTCCAGTGACTCTGGTGACTCAGATACTCTGAGATGGTGCTGCTGGACAGCCTGCTGTTGGGGGAATTTCCTTGCTGACGGAGTGCTGTTTATTTGGATTAGGGATTGAGCTGATACAAAAAGACATCAGTTTTCCTATTCATCTAGCACACAACATCAGTGCTGTTAAAAACTGTACTGTTAGAGATCTGGACAGGAAGTGTGGGACACAACCCCCTGGCTTGGATGAAGATGGGGATGTGTGGGTTAGTTATGAGGGAGCCAAAAGCACATTCCCAGCAGGCTAAACACAGCTGGGGAGCTGAATGCTTGAACAGCAGAGCTTTGAGAGCCAACCAGCCATCAGGCGCATGTTGTAATTCCAGCCTTGTGATTTCCCTGCACGTTGACCACTTGTGGCTACATTTCAATATGAATTACATCACTGTAATGATTACTGGAATTGATGCTTGTTCCAAAGTCTGCATGGATTTATTGTCAGCAACAGTGCTCAAATGAATCTACAGGTTTAAAATTACCATTCTCTAGTCAAGGTAGGGAAGAAGACCCATGAAGCCATACTGAAACAAGTAGCAAGAACACCTAAATCTGACTGTAAGAGTTCTGAGATGAGAAAGGATGCTTTACGTTTTTACTCAAACTATTCTCAGGTGGAAGTATCAGAAGGGCTTTCATAGTGCGTTAATGCTGAAAAAACAAAGCAAGTGTTATGCTGCATTGAAGTCATATCAGAAAGATCATATTTAGAAGTTGAACACACATGAACCTCACCACAATGTCTTGAGTGGGGAAATTCTGGACTTTCTTTACATCAGTTTTGGTACCTTGAAATATCAGTTTCAAAATCATTCTGATGGTAGACAGACTTGTAATAAGGTGAATGGCTGTTTCTTTCCCATGCCATCTTGCACCGAAATGATTTGAACGCATCTGACATTGTAATTACGACTTCCCAACTTGTAAATATGAAATTCCCAGGAGGACTTGAATGCACTACTAGCTCAGATAGCGTGGCCAGATAAGCATCTGAAGTGTAGAGTAGGTGGCACTGGTGATACTAGAGGCAGAGACAGCTTGGTTTTGGGGCGGAGGGTGATTCTATCATCCCTTGCGGGTTGGATCGGTCCTTTGATGATAGCAGGTGGGACTGAAGCACCTTTCTGATGGTGCAGATGAAAGCAAGGAGCTCTGTCACTTTCCAGTGTAATGCGATGTAGTGGGAAGTCATGTGGAAAACTCTCACGCTCTCTATTCAGACTCTCACGTGGCTCACGTAGTCTTCTCATGTTCTGTCCAAATTGGAACGTGAGCACGTGTTCACCTCAAACACGCAAGATTCATTGTACTGTGAATGTAGCACACATAACATGTAACTTTAAAACCATTCCACTAGGGTTGAGTGCATTATATCTATACAGGCCTTAGGTATCAAGCATGCCAGACCTGTGTACACTCTTAAAAATAAAGGTGCTTCACGATGCCATAGAAGAACCTTTTTGTCTAAATGGTTCCATAAAGAACCTTTTTGTTTCACAAAAGGTTCTTTGTGGCGAAAGAAGGTTCTTCAGATTATAAAAAGGTAAGAAAGAGATGGTTCTTTAAAGAACCTTTGACTGAATGGTTCTTTGTGGAACCAAAAATGGTTCTTCTATGGCATCGCTTGAAGAACCTTTTGAAGCACCTTTATTTTTAAGAGTGTAGGTGAATGCTTCTGAGCTCAACTGTGCCAGATTTATTGGCACCAGTGTGTTCGAAAGGGTGTTCGGCTCACAGTCAATACTGAAGCAATTTTCCCCATTTTCTCACTGCTGGGAGAAATTAGATGTCTAGACGTGGTTCATGGCTGCAATAATCAACTTGCACAAACAGTGCATGAAATCTACCAAGCAGTTAAATTTTTTCACCCTCTGCTGAAACTGAATGGTTCTCATGCTTGTGTAATTTCAGAAATTTTTGAGGGTTATTAAAATCTGCTTTAAGAACAAGAAGAAAAGATGTGCTGTTAGTTGCTAGGTAACATAACAGCATTGACTACAACATGTATAGTGGATTTATTTACAGAGGTTTTTCAATCTGTTTCAGTCAGATATGGAAGAAATGATTTGTCGCTACATCCATTACATTGTGATTTTAATCACAGTTTTTATTTTTTAATGAAAATGTAGTCAGATTTTCAGTGGAACAGAATAAGTGAAACCAAATATTCAAGCTTTTCTATATTCGTTTAAATATATTTAACAAATCCAGTGTTAGTGTGTATTCACACAGCAACACATTATGATTATAAATAAAACTTATTTTAAGTTTACTTATGCATTTGCATTTTTTTAAATTACAACTCCAGCATTATTGCCTATGACTGGATTATTTGGAACTTTCATATTCGTTCTAGATTTTTCTTCTTCAATAAACATTCTTAGTTCTTTGTTGAACACAACATAGTAGAGCATAGGCCTGGGCGATAAAACGGCATCGATATTTATCAACGGTACACCTTCGATAACGATATAAAAAATGTTCGATATAGGCACGTGCTATTAGTGACGCAGACAGCACACACAAACACGAACACATGCTGAAATGAGTGCTGTGCCTGCCTCTGATGAGGAGATTGTGAATAAAAAAATGAATATTAGTCGAATTTAAAATAAACATTTGCATTTGAATGTTAGGAGTGCGTCAGGAAGCGTCATCAGTGGCGCACGAGATGCAGTGATGATGATGTAAGTGATGTTGTTGTATTTTAATGTTTTGTTAGTCTAGCCCATGAGATGCGCCGCTGCTGTGTTATGCATTCAAAATATTAGAGAAATATAGAAGCTCAATGCGGAGAAGATCTTGATTAGGTAAAAACCGAAACCAAGCCATTCTCACAGATGCATATTCAGTGCATTTTTACAACCCTCTACGCACACCTTGGCAATATAATCGCCATTGGCTAGTACATTTTTTTGTTTACTCGCCAGACTGATATACTATTTTACACACACACACACACACACACGTTTACTTAGCTATCTAAATGGGGACATTACATAGACTTCGATTGTTTTTATATAAAGATAGTTATACACTTTTTAACCTAAACCCACCCCTACCCCTACCCCTCACAGAGGCGATTCAGCTCTTTGTATTAAGCAATGCATAAATACGTGATGCTGTTTTGTTCATAATTGTTTATGCAATTTACAAAATTATATTTGATTTATATGAATGCAGGTTTTTTTTATAGACATTTATTTCCTTGCGTTGGCAATTTAAGATAGAGATCTAATGTAAATTAGAAAAATGTTGGGCATGACCGAAAGTTTATGTGGGGTGTAAATATACTCATCTATTTGATTAAGTATGTCTTGTCGCAATTTTGCGACTTTGGCGCTAAGAGGGTTAAAGCAAAAAATATTTGTTGTCTCAAATTGGGTTAATTTAAAAATACAGTGGTTAAATTTAAACTTTTTTTCTGTTGCTCTTTGTTTTAAAAAAGGTTATAAAAAATGTCAATAATTATCGATACCGAACAATATGAAACATTATATCGTTGATAATTTTTTTTAGCTATATCGCCCAGCCATAATAGAGCATCCCATCAAAGAGCCGTCTGGAAGACCACACAAGTACACAGAGAAGTAAAGTCATTCACACACACAAACAGGGCTCCAATGGAACAATGGGGGTTTGGCACCAGGGACAGAGGTGGCAGATGGGTGATTTAGCATGCAGGCAGCCTGCAGGGGGACCCTCCATCTCCCCTTCTTCTGCATGCTGATCAGGAGGAGGAGCAGGAGGGCGAAGACTTGGGAACAGAGAGAGACGCATAGCAACACACTCAAGAGCTCGACTGCCCCATCTGACTGTTTGTCTACTGGCTCCTTTCTTCCTTCAGTCTTCTCGGAGGCTCGCGCTGTTGTTTGCGTTCTCACACAGCTGTTTGATATTTAGGGGTGAGACCCCGCGGGCCCGATCTGTCGCGGTGCTGTGCATAACTCCAGCATGCCTTTCATTCTCTTGGGTTTCTTTAGAGACACTTACAAAGTGTTAACAGAGATGGCTAATTGATGACTGAAGTTCAGTTTCTTACTGTGTTTATGACTAATGATCTTGTGTCCTGTGAACAGTGATGTCCTGCAGGCTGACTAGACAAAAGAACGATGCTTGCTCGCTAACTGGGGATCCATGACAAGACACAAGGCTTCTAAAGTGCGCACTTGTTATGCCGAGAGAGGAAACCGCAGAGCAGAGACTCTGCCATGGAATCTTGACCTCCGTCATGTGGGTTCCATTTTCAGACAGGATTCACACACCCGCTTGACCGATGGTGTATTTCCTTCCATTCAACTCAATAGTGGGATCGTTATCGCCGACAGTGGGACTTTTTCAGTTTGACCTCCATCACGTTGTTTAGCACAATGCCCTGGACCTATCCGAGACTCACTCCCGTTCCTGCTCTGAATGGGTCTCATATGATGTAATGCATGCAGTGATGTGTCGGTGGTGGGAAGGGAAGTCGGTTAATGTAATGAATAATGGTAAGCTATTTGAAAGTGACACTTCGTTAAGGTTAACCTGAATGGAATGCTTGTCCTGTTTAAGGATGGAAAGCATTTCCATTTTATCATTAACCACAACAAGTTGTTGTGATCAAAGTTTTACCCTTTTTTCCATTCGAAATCTTTGCGGCGCTCATCACTCATTATGAAAGCAAGAGCGAACTCCCACAGCGTCTGTTTGGCGATTTCGATGTACATTTCAAAGGTTTCAAAACTCGATTTTTAGCCAAATGAAAAAGACCAAAATACTGTTTTGACGCGAATGCAAATGAATGCAAAAGTAAAAAATCCCCCTTTCTGTATAGCTCTCTCTGTTCTGTTTACCTACTAGCTGAACATTGAGAGATTGAAAGTCCCCTTTTGGTATTCCCCTGCAAAAGGAGAACAAAATCAGATATCCAAACTAACTGTAAGGGTCTCAGTGGGGCACATTTGAGCACTAAAACAACTCCTTTCAACCGATTAACAGTAAATGAACGACTTCAGTCACGTTCAGTTGGTTAACCTGCTTTTGGGTGGGAGGAAAAGTAATGTTTTTAATTTTAAAATATCCTCTGAATTATCATGTTTTGACTAGTTTGTGATAAAAGCATATGCTGGTTACAAAGTTTCTTTTTTTAATATTAGCTTATAGTGATCTAATAAACGTTAAATTAACAATACAATTTCACCGAAACCAGGCAGTAAAGAGTGTTAGATTATGCCTGTTAGGTATGTGAGTAATGTTTTCTCAGATCTTAGAAGTGTGGAAAAACTGCCTGTATAAATACGACCCAGCTTGTTAAGGAAAATAGTTTGTTCCATACCATTATCTTTGATGTGGTCACCAACCTCTTTGTGTTGGTGTTAAAAACATCTTTATCAAGGATCGCACTCACCGTCTCTCTCCGCACAACACCCTGAAACAGGGACTTTGTGTAAGAAAGTGCAAGTAAACACCTTATTGTTCGGTTTGGATAGAGAACTTTCTTGCTAATTAGCCTTTCTGGCACCGCAATATCTCCAGAGAAAGACTTCTAGATAGGTTAGGATGACACAGTTTTGTCAATGTTTTGATGCATTCCACAGGTGGGCCATGGAGGTCTGATTCAGAACAGTGACACTGCTGTGACCTTAACTTTGTTTTACAGTTAAGGCTAAACGTCTCATTCTGTTTCCCAGGAGCATTTTTGAGCTCCTCTGCCCCTAAAATGTTCCCCTACGTGATTCCCACAATAACAAAGCCAGATTGTCTTTATGCCCAGATCAATGCATTCCTTTCATTCTTCTCTTGGAGGCCAGGCTAAGATCAGCTGATAGACAGAGAGACGAAAAGTGAACGAGAGAAAAAGAGAGGTTGTTGAACCTTTCCAACAGAGGAAGAGGGGGAAAAAATGGTTGGGAGGCGTGTGCGTGGGTGGTAGGTCTGTGTTGGAGGGGGTGTGGGTGTAAAGGGAAGCGGGTAGCGGAGGAAGAGAGGGCTGATTAGAGAGCAACTGGGGGAGAAGAAAGGGGGGAGATGGAAAAGCACTTCCAGAAGGCCTCCAGCCCATGAGCTAATGCTGTAAAAATCTTTCCTTTTTTTTGCTGTTTGTAGGACTGAGGTTTTGGGCAGTCTTTGCATCTGAACCTCCCACGGTCATCACCCACACTATCTCCGTGGGCAGAGGTTTGACTTTCTCTGGTGTATCGCTTCTCGTTCTTTAACAGCATTTCTCTTTTTACTGACTCTGTCTATCCCAGAAGTGAATTTTATTGCTCAAAGGTTGCTCAGCAGGCTAAATAGGGGCTCAGCAATAAGGATTTTTATTCTGCCCTCCCAGTTGGGCCAGTAGTCCAGATTATATTTGCTCTACCAATGTTTTCACTGGTCCAAAACTCAGACATTTTGTTTTTTTATTATACAATTTTTGGATTTGTATGATTAAAAATGTTAACGTTTGCAAATATATATATTACATTTTTTCATTTATTGAAAAAAGAAAGAAAGATATATTTCACATATTTTCAGCAGATGTAAAGAAATTCTTTCTTCAAAGAAATTTTGCAAGATAGCTAACACTTTTATTGAAAAGTTTGGGGTCAGAAGGTTTTTTAAATTAAAACTTTTATTCAGCAAGGATGCATTAACTAGATCAAAAGTGACAGAAATTTTACAATAGATTTCTATTTCACATAAATGTTTCTCTTTTGAAATTACTATTCATCAAAGAATCCTGGAAAAAAAAGCTTATAGTATGGTTCATAAAAAAAACTGTTTGTGCACCAAATCAGCATGTTAGAATGATGATGATCTGAAGGATCATGTGACACTAAAGACTGGGGTAATGATGCTGAAAATTATTTTGTATCACTGGAATAAATTACATTTTAAAATGTATTAAAATAGAAAACAGTTATTTTACATTGTAATAATATTTCACAATGTTACCATTTTTACTGTATGTTTTGATCAAATAATTGCATCCTTGGTAAGCATAAATGACTTCTTTCAAAAACATTTATGTTGGGGAAGTTATGACCCCAAACTTTTGAATGGTAATGCACATGTCAAAAAATACTCATTGTCCACTATTTATTCCATGTCAATTTTAACCGATTCTTACTATAGTCTTGCTACCAAGACTATAAAAATTCATTCTTGCAATTTTCAACCAAACCTTATTTGTATGAGCTAGTTGGATAATTTTACCTAAACAGTTTTGGGAGAAATAAAATTGGATATAAATGAGACAACTGCTGGCGTATAAACGATTATAGAGTTATAAAAGCAGTGGGATTGCATATACCTCAGATAATTTGGTCCTGGAAGAATTTAATGAGAAATGTTTGAGTTCATGTTGAATTTTTGATGGCAGATATCAGTGTCTCGTATATAAATGCAGTTTGTGGCATTAAGACCTTTTTCTCAGGAGAACAATCTGAGAAGCAGGAGATCTAAGCAGAAGTCTCCGTTTGCTCTAGATTTGACCTCATTAGGAAAAACAATCTCAATTAAAATGAGATTTGTATTTTCTTTCCTATGAAAAGATTCTATATTTCTCTGTCTTCTCATTTTTTTGCCTCTTACAGAGATTGTCTCCGTGGAACAGTCAGGCGGTCTCTCTTTTTTTGTCTGTACGCTCCTTTCTGGAAGTGTGGGAACTTTTCTCTCGGCTACAGCAGAGGCCTGCATTCTCTCTGAACTTTCTCTTTCATGTGACGCTCCAGCCACTGCCCTTTGTGACACCCGTCAGCAATTTTATCCCTGTGCCCACAGTTTTATCGCCTTCAGTTCGTTTTTCACCCCGGTTCCTGTACAAACAATGATTACCACCACTGTTGCCGAGCAGAATTCAAATTATGCCCATACGCTAATGCACCAACCAGATGCCAACATGCGGCAGACTTGTTAAGGTCTTCGTACCTTCCGGTTGAAGCTAAATGGCCCCAGCTTATGCAATCTGTCTACTCGTCAGATCATATCGAACCCATTTGTGCAATCCCCTTTTTTCTAGACAGCAGGAGGCTGAATTGCATTGGTTAATCAGAGTTCATGCAGGTCATTGCACTTATATAAATCTCTAGGAAATGAAAATGGCACATATTAAGCTGTCTAGAACACATATTATGTAATGATCTTGCAGAATCTGTGTGCATGAAATATGTATTTCTGTGTGCACTTGTTTGCATCATGACAACTGTACAAAAAATGTTTTTTAGTATGGCAACTGTGGTTCCATAATGAACTTTTAACATCCATGGAACTTTTAATTGAACAAAATGGTGTTTACAATGGAAAAAAGTTCTTGATTCTTGATTCTTGAAATGATTCAACTGTCCTTCAAATTAAGAAAAATATGAACTATTCAGTGAAAGGTTCTTTGGGTAACCAAAAATGGTTCTTCTATGGCAAAAAAACCCTGTATTTGGAATTTGTATTTTTTAAGAGCGTATGGTGTAATCAGCGGGGTTTTCGAGAACAAATATATGTAACTGGAACAGAAAGAGTTAACATTTTTTAAATGCATGACCGATGATTCATTTGTGATACAAAAATAAACACAAGCCTTCAAAAAATGTGCCCCTCTGCTCTGAGGCCATGAAGGGACGTTTCCCTTCATTTGCACAGACTGACTCATACAGAACCAGGGGCGATAGTATAGGTCCTTTTTGAAGCTGTAAATAAGGACAGAAAAAAAACAGATGTTTTGCGTTCAGCACGAGCCAGTGTTTTGTGTGGTTGTATGGTATGTGCACTGAGGTATCCAAATTACTCACTTTTGTCAAATGTGTCGTGATACACCTATAAAGTTCACCAACCTGTGGTTGACGTGCCTACATGCTGATGTTTGGAGAATCAGTTTCCCCTTCGACTAGGGTGTTACTTGTACATTTAAATATGAAACAATGCATTCAGAGGCCGTTCTGATGATATCAAAAAGCAGAAGTGCAGACAATGCTCTGCCTCTGGAAATGCAGATGCTGCAGAAATACAAAGATGTGAGTTTGATGTCATCACAGAGTGAAGGTCATCAACAGAGCACATGACTTTTTCCTGGGTGGATGATGTTTTCTTGATTCTAGTTGAGGAACATATTTACAACTTTAGCTTCTAAATACAGTATGTCACTTCTCAGTCTGAATTGTATTGATCATTGTGACTGGGAAATGTATATCTAATAATAACAATTTATTTCTTTATGATACAAGACAAGTTTTTAAGACTTTTTATACATTGTGTATAAAATGTAATTTATGTAATGAAGTGATCTCATGATCTATAATACATCAAAATATAAACTTAATTTTGTAATTTTTAAATTATGATCAAATTGTTTGCGTTAAACTCAAAGCATTTTAGCTACTATACGCATATGTATATAGTATGTACAGTATATATATATATATATATATATATATATACTGTATATATATATATATATATATATATATATATATACTATGTTTTTTTTTTATATGTTGTGTATACTATTCGTTTTTTTAATATGTTGAATTTTTATTTGTATATTTCCTGTTTTCATTGTCATTTTAGTTAAAAGTTTTAGTAATTTTATTTTAGTTTTTGCCATTTTTATTTTTTAATTGTTTATATAGTTCTTATTATTTTTTATTTCAGTTGTAATTATTTTTGTACTAAAATAAAATGAAATAAAAAATGATGCCTTAGCAACTAGCCATAGATTTTTAGTTTCATAATATTTTAGATAAAATAAATGTAAATAAATTTGAAGTCTCCTGAGCTTTGAAATCAAAGATATTTATTTATTTATATTTGTATTTATTTATTTATTGCTGTGCTGACAGTGTACTACATTGAATTATTTGTTGTTCTATGATAGTTTTAAAGCAAAGATTTATAGTAGTTTTAAAGTAGTTCTTCAATCTCATAATATATTCTTGGTTTATTGTGCTGTATAATTACATTCCATAGAAAGAAACAGTAACGTCATATTTGACATATATCTAAATATACATGCTCTGTGTTCTATAGAGGTATGCATGTCAGGCAACTTTTGCTTTCATTCTTTTTTTGGGTTTAAGCGGTTCAGCATCCCTTTTATCTGGCATTTAATTAGAACTGTAGGCTGTTGTACGAAGAAAAGCCTTTCCAAGTACTAGCTGAGGTCGGCTTCCTGCCTCAGTCAGCTGATTCGAGACGTGTCTCTTTAAACCTTCGGTCACTTGCCTTTCAAGCCACAGTGAAGCAGTTCTTGAGAAACTCAAATATAATCCTGTTGCGTTCAACAGGAAATCATTACCTCAGCTGTGCAATTGAGTTTTGCTCAATGACAAAGACAACAGGAGTTTTTCTTCAGGGTTTAATTGTTGTTTATTGAAAGGTCATTTGAATGAAACGACTCACCATTGATGAAGTTTGAGCATGCAGAAGTAAGAATGTCTGCGTCAGCTTAGTGAAAGAGAAATTTGGGACATAGGGAAGTTGGGGGTGGCAGTGTGCGTGAGGGGGCGTGTGTGTGCGCGCGTCAATGTGTGCGTATGACATCATGAACCAATAAAAAGTGGAACTTGACAGAGTAATGATGACAGATGACAGTTGTAATGATTTCAAATGTTTATTTGTGTTTGTGTGCATGTATTTATTTATTTTTTTGTGTGTGAATGAGTTTTTTTTTTTGAGGCAGGCATGTGTGAGTTCCTCAGTCTGTGCTTGCACACGTGATAAAGTCTTCCATTGTTAAAGTGTTAAACCAAACCCTGAAGAAGTTCATCAGATGTTCTTCAGAAATGATTACGCCATACCACCAGAGTTCTCACATGGCTGGTTTATTGTAGAGCTGCTCATGCACACATTGCCAAAGCTGAAATGCATTTGTTTAAAGACTTTTATCTATTAAAAAAAAGCCTCAATGCAGTTTTTTTTTTAAGAAAAAAAGAAAGAACTATAATCTAGTTTCTATTTTTTTGTTTTCAATTTAGTTATTTATATTTTATTTTATTTTTTAAATGTAGCATTTTCAAGTCAAATCTGTCTAGTCAAATTAGACCTTTTAATACAGAAATATGCATTATTATTCTATTGCAGGAATTCCCAAAACAAGCTTTTTATGACTTAGATTATGTCGTAATGAATGTTCTTAACTCTAAAGTAAACTGGCATATAGTGAAAAGATCATCAAAGCAAAGTGTGAAAGGTCTTGAAATGTCATTTTGCACTTAGTCTTTTTTTAGAGAGAATATTTAATACAACCCTGAAATGAGCCCTTGACTCTAAGAATACCGGTAGTGGTGAGACACATTCTAAGAACTAGACTGAGGTTTCCAGTGATACAACATTCAGTAGATTAAAAAGAAATCAACAGCAAACTCAGAGAGCATGTCTCATATAGTAGAGCCAAGGAGAAGCCAGTGTCAAAATCAACCTCAGCCTTTAAAAAAACAATCCCAGGTGGTTTGTGCAGTTCATTTTTCATTCAAAAAAGATTTTCAAAAGGCAATCTTTGTAAATTTGAGAATCTTTTTGAATACTCAACCGTGTTTTAAATGTCTGTTAAAAGCTTAAGGCCATTTTTTTTACTCAAGTTTGGTTGTAATATCTCAGGTATGTGTGTGAGGAAATGTACAGCATTCATCTTTGGAACTACACCACTGAGTGGAGAATGGGTGCTTCTGTGTGCCCACACATGACCTTATTTCTCTCCATCTGCTTATAATTACTCGCAGGGCTGTATTATTAAGCTCTACAGTGTTGCAATAATTGTGTCGCAATGGCAGGTCCACAGGGAGATGGATGCTGATGCCTCGCAGCTTTCTTTGGAGTAGTAAGCATTGTGTTTATCTAAAAAAATTAGCCTGACTAATTTGTTGTAAACTTTAATATCTCACCAACATCACATTCTTTCTTTCTTCTTCACAGCTTTCTTCTCAGAACCTTTTTCACAATATTTGTCTTCTAAACTCTCTAGTCCTTCCGGTGTGATTTGATACATTCTGTTTTTCTTCCAAAGAATTATAAGTGAATGCATACCTTCAGAATTCCGCAGAAGTTTCTGCAGAGTTGGAACGCCCATAAATCATAAGTTCTACTCATGTTTTGCCCATTGCATGCTCAATCATTAAAAAATGAGCTAATTTCATTGTGCTTTCAGTTATTTAAAAGAATATAGTGCTTTCAGCTCTGTTCAAAACATATTCTACAGATATTCTCCTCAAAATCCATGCAGAAAATGTCTGTAGATTCCAGCTGAGCCTATAGATATTAAACGGGTTAAACACTTTTAGATCTTAAAGCACACAGGAAGTGGCTCCCTTCACAGATCTACCTCTGCTTTATATTAGTTAAGTGTAGGGACCCCTAAAATATGCTTTGTTTGTAATAATGCAGAATATTTACATGTGTATATTTTATTATCTTTTTTGTTTCATATCCAATGACATAATATATTTAATGGAAGTGTATTATTGCTAGCCAATGACTTTTGAGCTTGTTTAAGGTTACGTCATGACGTGAGTTACGTGAAGGATGAGGAGCATCGCACATGGCGAGAAGTGGCAGCATGCGAATTCAGTGTGCGTGAAAAAGTGTGTCGTCATTTTGGAGACTGTGTTTATTCTTTGTAATCTAAGGCCCAAAGTGTAACAGAACAACACTTGTTTTATTTTTTTTTTGCTTAAAGTGTTTTTCATTTCCCTGCTATTTTATTTGTGATGGTTTGAGTCATTCAGTGCGTGCTGATGGCGTGGCGGCCAGAGACATTCACCTTGTGACTGCATTGATGAAGTTTGTGGTGGACCTGTGAATTAATTTGGAACTGGACAGATTGTGTGTTTCATCATTGGGCTCAGATCGACTGGACTCATGACAGGATTTGATCAAGTCTGGACACAGTGAGTTTGGGCCATGAGTGATTTCAACATTGCCTCATTATCATCGGATAGACGTAAGTGAAGACTGCGAATGTGCACCAACGAGGGTTTTCTTGGTTAAGGCAAAATTGAAATTAACCCCTAGGTTTATTAAAAGGGTTACGTAAGCAATCGTATATACATAGGTTTTTCATAAAAATGACATTATGAAATTATTTGTGCATGAAAAACAACGCTCATTTATTTTTCCATTGGCTTGTTTTTCCATTCTTTTTGTAGGCTGTTTTTGAGTTACAGTTAGTCTGGGGACTTAAACATGGGGAACCACCTAAAAACATCCCGACAATACTGCAATTACCACCTTGTGAGATAAACTTTCCAACACCTCAGTCTTTCAGCAATGCTGAAAAACACAACAGAAATCTGCAGCAACTCATTTTTAGCATTTATGAAGATGAAAAGTGCTGAGCGCAGGCTGAAATCAAAACGTAAACTCTCAGTGGTGTTGGGGGAAACGGTGTATCTACGTATTTACACGTTCCAGGTCTTTTCTAGTGAACTCTTACCCCACTGAGACAAAACAGCTCTTAGATGCTTGCTTAGATGCATTGTGCTAAGAATCATTATACTGATTCGCTGGAATAGGATCGGAAAGATGCCGTAAATTGCACTCCAGATCACATGAACGGCGGAAAACGGCTAACTAACGCCAGTGCTAACTGGTGCACGTTGTGCTGACCCACACAGCAAGTGACTGGAAACTAATGAGCTCTTTCTAAAGACATAGCTTAGATGGAAATGTTTTGATCTGTGTGCCTATGTGTGGGCCTGTACCTTATTCTGCCCATGACATCTTTAATGTGGAACCGAAAGGAATGGCGCATGAGATCAGCGTATTGGTCATTAGCCATGAAGCCATTAGACAGTTTGACTTATGTGGAAGGCACTTTGATTTTTAAAGTTTTTCAAATGGAAATTGTTAAAGATGGTTAAATTTGTTAAACAGTTTGTGAAAATACAGTGAATAGCAAGCAGTTTTAGAATGCAGAGGCTTCAGAGGTCAGATCCCCACCCAATCCCAGCATGGCCACAGGGCAAGCTCCATTTGCTATTTCCACAGCTGCAAGAACATCTCAACAAAGAGGCCCAGAAAAGGGACGCCAAGTCGCCAACCAGGCCTCTCGTGCTCTTTCAGGCGAAAAGCACCTAAACGAATCCCCCTAAGCTAAACCTGAAGATTCCCTTCAGAGTACGATTTTGAAGAAACACCATTAGCGCTTTGTAAAACAGTTGTTCTCTTGCTTTTCTTCAACATAGATTATCCTTAGGACTTGTGATAACTTGGCAATTTGCTCAACCCACAGCAACACTTTGCAACTGTGGTGCAATGGCTCACTCCCTTAAGAAATATGCAAGATTTTTTTGCTGTTCTTTTTCAAACTGCAATTCAGTTGGATTTGGTCCACTTTGCCACTATTTGGCACAATTACATATAAATGTTTTAATATTTTAACTTTTAAATATTAATATATTATTTTTATATAAAATATTTTATATTATTTGTCATTGTTTTGTATTTATATCATTTAAATATTTAATTATAATTTAAATAATAACTATATATACTATATAATATATATAATTTAAATATATTTATACACCTATACATAGATAGATAGATTTTGAATTATATTATTTATTATAACTAATTATGTATTTAGATGTTTATTTATTTTTTATTTTTGTAATTTAATAGACAATTTAATTGTTAAATATATACTTAATTAAACATCTTAGCCTTTTTAAATAAATTAATAATTACATTATTACTACAATATTTAATTTAATGTAAGTTAATATAGGTTGTTAATAAAGAAATTCATTAAAAATGTACAAATTAATTATGAATTGAAATTTAATTAATTAATTGAACTACATTTTAATGTAAATAATTATTATTTTTAAATTTATAATTAATTGTTAATATTCATTACTTTATTTTTTTCCCCATTATATTTAATGTTTAATCTGTGGCTATAAAGATAAATTGATGTAAGTGTGGACCTGACCTAAAATATGAGGTCAGTGGCGTCACTCTAATTATCAATTACAGGACGTTTCGGTTATCAGGCAGTTTGAGACCTTGCTGGTGAGTTGATCAAAACCTGTATAAATCGAAACAGTTAGACTGTCTCGTTTTCTCCCATCACCCTAAGACAAGCCTTCGCAAGCTACATGCACAAAGACCTTTTTCCGAGCAGATGAGTAGGACTAGTTTGGAATTTCATTAAACAAGAAAGAATGAGCACAGACGTGGTGACTTATCTGTGATCCTGTCAAGGGGGAGGGATGTGTTTGACAGGGTGCGTGGTGTCTATCGTGGGAAGCAGCGCCGCAAGCTCTTTGATGCCTCAATGTACAAGATCTGTACGGGGGCCAATCCTATTCTCCGTCCTTGCAGCACCTAAGCCAAGCTCGCCCCCTCTCTCTTCCCACAGCCGTCTAGAGCATCACATTCTCTCCCACCACACACTCCTCTCCAAAAACACACACTGCGAATGCCATTCTTGAGGTGTCCCGCTGTTATCCTCAAACCCAGGAATGGAGCCATAGTTCACCAGCACTGTAAATACTCTGTTGCTGTTGGATTCCTTTTTGATGGCATGTCAGAATTCAACTGAGGCCATTTGTTGGAGTATGTACCCAGTTGAAATGTAAGATGTGTAATGAGAAACATAAGCATGGGATAAGACAAACAAAAATCAGCAGAGCAGCGTACATCAATCACCAGGCGACTCTTGGTAAGCTGAGATACACGAAATTAGGACTGTGCAAAAAATCGAATGACAAGCTACACAAAATCGCGTTCATAATCTGCAATGAATCGCCTGCGATTTTGAACGCGATTTTGCGTAGCTTGTCAGTGAACTACGGCTCTGTGTAGTAAATGCCGCTCCATCTGAACGCACGTGCTGGAGATTTACTACTAATCACAGGAGCGCCTTTACTGACGAGATGCGCATGAAAATCGCATTCGATTTTTTGCACAGCCCTACACAAAATGGATCGGGGAGGAGTGCAGTTTCCCTTTGTACATAGATAGACTACCGAAAAGCACAGTGTGATATTAACTAGAAGAACAATTGAACTCGAGCATGGATTGCACAACAGTAGACTGAGAAAACAACATGAAATATACCCACATTACATTATTTTCCTGAAAAACAGCACCAGCTCTGCGGGTCTGTTCCAGGATTGTGTGTCATATACACCAGCTGCTGCTGTTTTTCAGTGTGTGTTCTTGTCCGTTTGGTGCGTCTGAGAGAGAGAGGTCAATCATGGGCAATAGGCCACTATGAAGTGATCAGTGTGTGTGTGTGTGTGTGTGTGTGTTTACGGTCAGCTTGTTTTTCCAGTAACACACTCTGAACCCCTCATCTGCCCCCCATTTCTGGGCAGTCAATGCTGTCATGTTCATCATCACACTGAATCATCAGTGTGGATGCTGACTACCATAATCTGCGAATAAATGACTATCTAATAAATATTTCATTGGCAAGGAGGACTTTCAAAAGTTTTAAATAAACAACTTAATATATCCGTTCAAACCTTATTAAAAACTTCTAAATTCTCCCAAATGCAAACATATTAGTCAATCATCATGTATGGGTTTTGCAAGTCAGAGTCATATAGCAAGCAGATGGTAGAAAAGCTTCAAGAATTATAAAATTAGGTACTTTAGGTGTTTCAAATAAATAAATAAACAAATATTGATTCATTTATTTTGTATTTTATTTATTTTAGAAAATTACCTCACTTTAAATTAATGAAATTTAGTCTTTATGTACTGATCCTAAATATTAGGAAAATGAATTGGATTATTTATTAAATATATTAAAAATTATTATATTTCCTCATACCCTATAAAGACAAGATGCTCATCTCAATATTATTTACTAGCAATTATACAATATACAAAAGACCATTAATCAATGTATATTAAAATAGTTCGAAATTACAAAGAAAATGTGACTTTTACATTTTAGACACCTAAATGAATGGTCTTAAGGCCCGTTAATGATCTTTAACGATAAAGATATATTTTTAAAAATCATTCTAAATAAAAAAGAATAGCAGCGTCATCTATAACAAAAAACACGTAGAAAACAACAATGTCAGAATCACATTTAAAACTTTTTTCCAGCTAATGAACAGTAAAAACAATCAGAATCCATCCTGCTTTAAAGGGGTCATATGATGCTGCTAAAAATAACATTATTTTGTGTATTTGGTGTAATGAAATGTGTTTATGCGGTTTAAGTTTAAAAAAACACATTATTTTCCACATACTGTACATTATTGTTTCTCCTCTATGCCCCGCCTTTCTGAAACACGTCGATTTTTACAAAGCTCATCGGTCTGAAAAAGCGAGGTGTGCTGTGATTGGCCGAATACCTCAAGTGTGAGACGGAAATGTTACGCGCCTCACACCATATTGTGATGATGCCCTGTCAGGCCGGAGCGACGAGACAAAAACATGAAAACCCATTATAAACGAGGCATTCATTGCATCCAGTGGGGACATAATTACGGATTATAATGACTTATACTGTCTTTTTACCCGTTGCGTTGCATCGCGCCGCGTCAACATAAAACCATGTCTGCATTTGTGATCGGAGAAATGACAAACAACAAGCCCTACTCTACACTGCCCAAAAAACTCGCTTTAAATATATAAAATATAAAAACTCTTTAAATATAAAAAACGTACTTACAGTCTGTGAGTCAGAACAGCCGGCATTGTAGTCTACTCTCCCAGGATCAGGAAACAGAGAGCAGAGGTCGGGGGCTAGCGTGAGGAACGGCGGGAGGGTTAGAGTGAGCAGAGGCGGTTGGATTTGAGACTTTAGTCTTTGCAACTTTACAGATCTTCTTTATGCACCAAGAGCTTGTAACACTCCAAAGAGAAAGGAAAAATGTAAATCGAATCATATGACCCCTTTAAAGAGCTGAAGCATTCAAAGCAGCACACAACAAAACCGCAGTGCGTATGTATAATAAACACAATGTTGTTGTGTGTTTGAGTGGATGCTAATATATTTATCATTATATTTATCTTTACTGTTGTATCATGACATATCTCGGAAGATTTTAGCATGGTAATGGATATGACAATGTTAATGTATTTGGTCTTGGCAGAATAGATCTACTACGCTGCTGCTGTTGCAAAGCAAGTACAGAAACTTGCTACTGCCAATACATACGCCGATACGGTGCTGTGAGTATTTAAGACATACTGTTGCTTCACAAGTAGCATATATAATAACCCATAGCAGATCTTTACAGGTGGAGCTGGGGAAGGTGGAGGGTTTCAGAGGAACTCTGAAAGCGTGTTGTGAAATGCTCTAGCGATTGTTAACCAGCCATTTAAATGTAAAGCAGTAAGCTCCTTGGCTGCATATGCAACATGAACCAATCAACTTGTGCCAAGTAGTTTAACGCTGTGAATATCATCAGTTTGTGTTAACAACCCATCAGCCTGTGCAATCTAGAGTGTCATGACAGAACTTGGCATTTATCGTTCTTGGTGTGAACGGGCCTTTAGACTTGGGCAATCCCTCTTTGTCTTTAGTAAAATGAACATGTTTAGACTGTACATAAAAGCATTAAGAGGAATTGCTGAGCTAAGGCCTCTACATTATCTATGATTCCATCACCCTGTTTTAATGTGCATTTTGAAGTATTGCATGAGAAACGAGTGATGGAAACGCCAAATTTCGAAAAGAAATCCCTTAATTCACAAAAAAGTTTTTACGCTCGCTTGAGGGGGTTTTTGACTTGTGCAGAAAAAGGGTTCATGTGAACAATGGGTGATGGAAATGCGTTTTGCGAATAAATCCCGCATGAGCGTTCAAAAAGTCATGTGACTTTGCGCTATGGGACCTGTAATGAGACCACCAAACAGAGCCATTCCTAGTGTGACGGCCAGGGAAATAGCCTGAAATCCACCCCTAGATTGAGGGTTCCATTTCCCAGTTTCAACATCAGCGAAAACTCTTTGCAATCTGAGTAAGATGGGATACAGAGGCACATACAGTATGTGTCAGTTCTCACTAGGGTTGGGAATCGAAAATCGATTCCAATTCCAGAATCGGATACTTAAGGTCAGGAATCGGCTACTTGTTGTAAAATTTAAATTTGGATTCCGCCTATCGATTCCTGTGAGTGCTTTTTTTCTTTCTTTTGTTTTTCTTCGTCTGTGAGGACCCGACCTGGCGATCTGCCAGGACTTCAGCCGTGGTTCGTCCGTGCAGCGAACGAACAGTATCACCAGTGTGATTTGAACATTCATATATGCGTTCGCGCTGCTGCTGACCTAAACAGAGCAGCTGTCATGTATGAAACAGCTTCAATGCAGTCTTTTCAACCACACAGTATTATTATTTCTGTGTTACAAACATTCAAATAATCACAAGCTATGTTTCCATCACTCTGTTTTAATGAGCATTTTGAAGTATCGCATGAGAAACGAGTGATGGAAACGCCAAATTTCGAAAAGAAATCCCTTAATTCACAAAAAAGTTTTTACGCTCGCTTGAGGGGGTTTTTGACTTGTGCAGAAAAAGGGTTCATGTGAACAATGGGTGATGGAAATGCGTTTTGCGAATAAATCCCGCATGAGCGTTCAAAAAGTCATGTGACTTTGCGCTATGGGACAGCATATCCTGACTAACCAGCGGACCGATTTTGTTCCATGGCAAAGTCTGTCGTCAAAAGTATTTCTGTATAACTGCCTCCCAGAACGGTCTACCACGACTGCATTCCCAAACAGCTGACGTTCACCTCCGAAAGCAAGACCACATTTATTGTGTTTCATCTGCTAACTCAAAGCGCAAGTAATTTATTGTATTTGAGAATTATTATATTCAGTGGCTTCTCTTACTTTTCTTAGTGATATTTAGTGCCAGTTTATCAGGAAGTGACGATTTTGTTCTCTCTGACTCGTTGGGTGGAAACAGTGCTTGTTCGCAAATGTTTTATGCGATATTCAAATTTTGCGCATAAGTTAAATTCGCAACTTTGGATGGAAACCCGGCTATTGACTTGTGTTTGTGACCCTTGATGCCACACACAGGTTACATCTTAGTCATCAACCATGACGTGCGATGTATTTAAGCACATGTATATGTTTTGACATTACATATTTATGGACACATACGCAAACCCTTAGCTCCCACACTCGGGGTATGCACCTGATTATTACGTGCCTAGACTATTAAGCTGGCATTTCCTAATGGCACACTAATGTAATTGGCCCTTTGCCTTGAGCTGGTTGATCCAGCCAGGTGTCCATGTTCAGTACATTCTGAGCTGGATGGCAAATGACAACTTGTGTGCTTGCTTTCTTTTCCTCGTGTGTCTGTCTGGATTCTCTGTGATTATATAAAGAATTTTTAACTAGCTCCACCCATCCAGAGAGTATCTAACCAAACTAACTCTACCATTGCTCTGGAAAATACAAGAAGCTCAGAAGTCATTTTTGAGGCTTCTCATGTTCTGAAGCATCCTAAATTCAGGAAGTGTATACTCTGTTTACAGGAAGCTTGGCCCTGAGGTGGTCAATTTAGACACATTTGATGTATTGTATGTAACACCATCTTAATCCCAGGCTAGATAAATATTTAATGCCCTGGTTTTAGCAATAAGGGAGGATGTATTTACAACAGCCATGTAACTATTAAATTATGCATGATCGCCACTGATAAACATCAGTTTTTGTTTCATGAATGGGCCATCATTTCATTTCATGGTCCAAAACGGCAAGAAAATTTCAAGTAGCTTCAAGACAAATATCACTCATTTTAACCAAGCCAATTTAGCATTTAGAGAACAAGTGAAGGAGACTCTTAGAATGCAGATTGAACTAGAACAAGTTAATTTGTAGTTATGGGCCCCTTTGAAAATTACCTTGCAAATCTGCCTCGTGAGTCCGCTCTTAAAGCTTCCTATTAGATGCTGTTTCTGCAGTCCAACTGCTCTCTAGGCTGCCAGTTAATGAATCCTGTTGGTAAGGGTAACAGGATAATGGAAACTTTGAAAAAAGAAGAATCAATAAATGGCACAAAGCAGGATATTGAATAATTGAATCGTTCAATCATGTTATGAAGGCCTCAATACAAAAGGCTGAATGGGTATTTTATTTCAAAGGGTCCATTATGGCTGTGTTAGGAAGTGAGCACTGCTGATCCCTCACCCATTCATATAACTAACAACCAAATACGCTTATAGAAATGTAACCAAGTCTGACTAGACAGGTGGCATGTGCAATTTTAGTTTTTATTATTTAGATATTTTAAAGGATGCACTCCTTTTTCATATTTTAAAGAAAAAGTTCTTTATTGGCATTGACGGTTCCGTGAAGCACATTTAACATCCATGAAACATTAGCATTGCACAAAAGAAGGAGATTCTTTATAGTGGAACAAGGTTCTTTAGAACCAAAAAAAGTTTATTTTAGGAACTGTTCATGGAAAGGTTCTCCTATAGCATTACTGCGAAAATCCCACTGCTGCTGAAATGAAACCAGCGAGGCGTAGGCTCACGAAACTCCAAAATTCCCCTTCTGACTTTACAGTGACGTTGAGCCTCAGCTATTTGACCAGCCATTGTGTGTGTCTGCTTTCTGACAGCATACTGAAAATATTTCTATCCCGTTCAGTTTCTTTTGCTCTTTCTTTCCAACTCTTTCCGCCTTGGGGGAGGGATTGAGTTGCCAATCTCATGAGTTTGGAACCTGAGAGTTGCTGGTAACTCCAATGTGGTGTAAGTTCAGACTTCAAACAAGACTTTGCACTATTGTGTCTATCCCTTTCCCCTCCTAAACAGGCAACCCTGCCTTCTGTGTTCCCGTTGCACCGAAAGATGACACCAAATACTCCTCCTTTTCAAAGCCCAGCTGCATGCGACTGACATAAGAGGTAGTGAGAGAAAAGAGCTGATGAAGAGAACCTTATGGATATTGCACTGCATAAACTCCATAGAGCGAGAAAGATACAGAGGGCGGGGAGGTGGAGAGGCTTGTTTGAGAAAGACAGGCGGCAAGACAAAGCGAGGAGAAGATGAGTTGTTAGGGGATTCTTCATTGATTTGTTTGTGAAGTAAAATTTGAAAGCTCGGGTAGCTAGAGAAGAAATATGATTCATGCATCTGACAATTTTTCGCCTCCATCAGCTGCACCTGACATATGAGGGCGAACGTTGGCTAGCTTCATTAGGGCGAGCAGAAGGTTCAGAACTGCGCTTCGGCTGTCAGCATTTAACACCACACCCAGATGAGCACCGTCAGCCCGTCTGCTCGCTTGCAGGGTGCTGCTAGAACGTAGCGCTCTGGTGAGGAGTAGTCTGTGAATGTTCTCCCCATTCTGCTGCATCTGTCAGCATATCGCTGCCTGCTCAGGGATTTCACCTCATGCAAATGAAGAGCCCGTCCATGGCATGACTCAGAGTCTCCACTTAAACCCCCACACCCAAACAAGCGCAAATAAACCTCTGTAGAAAGCCCTGACTCGCCCTTCAAACCACCGGTGTACATGCTTATGTAAAGTCAAGTGCCGTTTGTATGATGCCATGCTTTGCTGGTTACAGTTAAACTCTTCACATGCCTGGTAAAAAATATGGGGGAAAGGATTTTACTGTTTAAGATTTCCCCTAAGATTTCTTATAAATGATTACAAAGTTACTTTATGAGTGATGGATTAAGTAGTCATTTTAAGTTATCGTTATCATAGTTTCTGTTTTGTAGTATGCAAATATAAACTCTGTGTAATTTTATTGTTAATGGATTATGTAATGCTGTATTGTTAATGGAGTATGTAATGCTTTCTTGGCTACAGAATTTGGCCAGAGAATATCTAATTGCTCTTAATTACAATGTATATATATATATATATATATATATATTAGTGCTGTCAAAATTAGCGTGTTAACTCTTAACGTTAACTTTTTTTCAATTTAACGCCCTTAAAAATATTTAATGGAGTTAACGCAGGGGTGGGGCTAGGGTTGGCAACCGCACTCCCAACTGCTGCCTCTGTCTCTTTTTTCCTTGAGAAAAAGTGCATTTATTTAGTCCCAAAACGTCATCACGACCACATCAAATGGGAGACGATTCAGATGTGCACTCCATCTTCACTTCAGCACCAGGCGCAAGTCAAACGAACGCGGAAACGGTACTGTGCTCGCAGCGTGTGCTCTTCAATTGCATGCACAAAGGCGCCGGCTAGTATGTATCATTTCATATCAAAGCGCGAATGAAACTACGTGTATGCAATGTTGTGGTCAGTTAAGTTGGTTACCAAAAAGGCGATTAAAGCTGCCTTAAAACTGTGCATGCATGTAATATATTATAGGTGAGTCACAGGTAAGAACATGTCTCTGAAATGGTTTTCAAAACTGTCCTGGAGCAGCCCAGCACTGTCTTTCTCATCTAACACCTGATTCAACTCGTCAGTTCATTAGTAGAGACTTTAAGACCTGAAGTGGATCAGAAAAGGTAGAGAGTTGAGAGAAAATAAGATGCATGTCAGATCATCAGTTGCTGAGCATGTCATGTTCAGCAACTGCAGCTCTTAAAGAAATAGCAGCCAAAACAACCTAATAACCATCTGCTGTGATGACTGTTAATCAAAGAAAAGAAAAAAAAGAGGAAATCAGTAACTTTTATAGCTTTAAGGATTAATCTATATTCAATTTAGAATTTAGTGTTTGATAACTTCAATTTCAATTTCTGTATATTTCTGCTGAAGGGCACAGGTAAATATGACATTTATTATAATGGGTTCATGTGAAGATTATTATTGCAATATAAAAGTATAGGCTATTTAAAAACTTTAATGTTAGATGGGATTAATCGCGATTTCAGAAAAATGTGCAATTAATTAGTTAATTTTTTTAATCGATTGACAGGACTGAATATCTATCTATCTATCTATCTATCTATCTATATTCTTATTTTTCCCAGTACGTTAGTAATAATATTTTTTTCACTTTCACACAATAAACCCTCTGGCTTTTGGCAGAAAAATGAAGAAGACTTTTAAGTTTATGTTTAGTTTTTTAAAGGGGTCATATGATGCGATTTCAAGTTTTCCTTTCTCTTTGGAGTGTTACAAGCTGATTGTGCATAGATAAGGTCCCTGAAGTTGCAAAGACTAAAGTCTCAAAACCAAAGAGATATTCTTTATCAAAGTTAAGACTCTGCCACGCCCCCCTAAAACGGCTCGTTCTAACACGCCCCCCCCACATATCTACCTCACTATGTGGAAATATTTGCATAAGGCGTGGTTTCAGTAACTGCAGAGACGCTGTGTGTTTCTAGGCGAAAGCAAAAGCACTTTATTTGGCCTTCCGAAAGTAGATGCATTTCACTCAGAAACACACAGCAAATGCAGACTTAATACAATTTATATCGCAGTTTTGGTTTCATTTTGATTATTTGTGCAGCTCTTCATTCAGGTTTATCCTCAACATGATTTACATGTTCCTGGATCAGCATCATTGTTAGTCCAGGAACAACATTCCTGTTAACCAGTCAAATTTTAGGCGTCTAGGTTACGGTTAAGCATAGGGCTTGTTTGATAATAATATTGTTCCAGGACCAACCACGAATGTTGATCCAGGAACATGTTCTACTTGGCTGAATCACGGCATGCATTAGGTTTACCAAGTATTTGTGCAGATTTTCACAAGCTCATGGATGCAACCTTAGCTGATGCATAACGAGTCTCGACTCCCACCACATTAACTAATAATGGCTCGATCAGATCGTTAATCCAAATGGATTTACCAAATGGATGGGATTTAATGAATTTGCATAGGTTGCTGATTACTTCCAAGTGGGAAAAAGAATTCATCAGGGGAAATTCAGCGTTGGGTCAGCACAATAACCCAGACCAAACATCTCTATAAACACACCTCATTTGCACCTATTCTCCCTTTCTACTTTGAAACAAAACATCATATATATGATTCTCCACCTTTCTTTGTGCTCGTTCATGCATGATCCTCCAGTAGTCATATCATTTCCCAGTTGGAGTCTGTATTGGTTTTCCTGTTGATTTGTTTCTACATCAAAATGCCATATCTTTATCATGACCTACCCAGCACCCTCCTGTTTGATTTAGTACCTGCTTCTTTATGTTTACAAAACACTTGGAAATCCCCCTCCGTAACTGCCGGGTGTCACGGTGTTTTTTCAGTGGTGAGGGTAAAAGTTTTAATCATAAGCTAATCATGTTTGCCTTCCAGCGTTTATGTATTTGGTGCATCATACCCTGCTTTCTCAAGACTTCACCCTTACATGACCTGCTGGTTTTTCCATGCTATCATAGATGATATTTGATCAATGTTATAGTCCACTGGAGTCTGTGAATAGCCCTACTGTGTGATATTTGAGTTTCTTTGGATGTCTGGAAAGAGTAAGACATTATACTGATGTGGATGGGAGAAGAAATCTAGTATATTTTACAGGGTGGAGCAGCTGACTTCTTTCTCCTATGCAATCATGTGTTATGATTGGCAACTGGCAACAGACAAACACTGTCTGTTAAAGAAGGAAACGGCCCACTGTTGAGTTTGGGTGGGTGTAGGAGGAGTGGACGAGGAAAGGGGCACACCTGTCACATGTTGGCAATGTTCGGTGCCCATCCTAATCGGTGGTTTGCTCCCACATCCCCTAACGCCCACTACCTCGCATGTTATTCAACTGAGCATGGAAACACAATGATTTTTTTTTTTTTGCAATAGAACAGAATACTGCGTGGGAACCCCATTTTTATTCTGTGTTGGCCACACACAGCTAACTTATCTCTTTGGGTTTTCTTTTCATTGATGATTTTGTTTGTGCCACTTTTTTTGTTGTTGTTGTAAAAATAGAAGATATTTGACACAATATAGTGGAGGAGAAATTAAAGACCGAATGAGGAAGTGTTATATTTAGATTTATACATTTAGCAGGCATTTTATCTGTGACTTGCAATAAACTTGAAGAAAATTTTAGCTATTTGCCATGGAGTCAAATATTTATAGTGCACAGCAAGTGCCTTGTTTAACCTTATAAAGCTTATACTGTATCATATTTGATATGCACATTTCTAAGGCCTGTAAATTATCAACATGAACAAAATTAGCTGAAAAACCTGTTGTACACAATCTACTACATGCCTTCTGTCATCTGATTGATAGTTTATAGTTTTTTAGAAAGTAAACGGCATATAGTTTAGGCCTAAATCTTAAAACATCCTTGTAATACAGTTATTTTTGCTGTGGCATCTTTACTAATTTTAAGTAAACGTAAGAATAACTGAAGAATACAATTTTCCAGGTTTTTCTAACTTCTTTCATATGTCAGGCTTTACAGGGTTATGGTTGCAAGCAAGATTGAAACTCTTATGGCTCACTTGAACACTACTGCTCAATTTTAGTGCATACTTGCACAAACCACTAGTTCATAGTGGTTCAACATGTTAATGAAATGTGAAATATGTCAAAATTACCCTAGCATGTAAAACAGTCATATTTTTGCATATGTTGAGTAATTTCAGCAATGTTCGTTGATGTGTCAGCATGATGTGTTGTCTGTTTTTTATAAGTAAAAGCATGTTCTCATTGAATACTTCTGTAAAACCAAATGCTAATTACCCATATTCTCATTCCCTCAATGATTTTGCCCCAACTTTTACAACATGCTCTGCTGCATAGAACATACAGTAGCTTGATTGCAAAATTGAACTGTTTATACTGTAGTGGATTATATCAGACCTGAAATTTTGCATATGTAACCCTTACATTTTTATGTGAACCATGGACAATTGCTAAAGCATAGCAACCCCTAATGTTTCATCAATTATCACATTTAAAAGCACCACCGTTCAGTTTTTGGAGATGGAATTAGTATGTCAGCCGTAATTAGTTCATCATTCATAATCTTGTCTCTTACCTATTTTCCATTTTTAAATATTGTAAAAATCTAAATTTGGTTGATTATTTTCATTAAGTAATTTCACAGTTTAGTAGTAATCTCAGAAACAGCCTTTATGTGCAACATTCCACCAAAGAAAAGTGACATCTGTGTGTCACTTATCTTAACTGTTCACTATCTGTACTGTTGCCAAATATTCTTGGTGTGGCACAATTACCCCTATGTAACCTCATATCTGACTTCTATCCTGTCATAAGACAATTTTTTCTTTCTTTTTTTCATGAAGCATGAGAGTGGATGAATTAGCAGGCTTTAGATATGAAAACAGCCTGGGAAAACGAAGATCACTCAGTTCACACATGAGAAGGCTGTTTATGATAGGAGAATGCCAGAAAACACCACACAGCCTAAATAAGCAAGTAAAACAAGCCCTTCTGAGGCATCACAGATGACTTGTGTTTGCTAGATGCTACATTACACTTTTATCTGAAGAGATAAGAAATGATATACAGCAACTGGAACGAACTGAACGTCACTCCTAGAATCACGTAAATATAATGCGTCAAATCGTATATCATTGTAATTTAGCTATCATTAATCTATCAGATTCATTGTTTGATTAAATCTTCTATAGAGCTGGGCACTTTTGCTTTACCATTTATATTACAATAGTTGTATTTGTGTGGCTGTCAGCCTTATGTACATCTACATGCATCCATCTAAAAGTGACACAAAAAAATTTAGAAAAATGCAGAGAGGGATTTGTTTAAAATATTATTTAGGCTATTTTACAGTGGCTCATCCAATCAATTTAGAGGTGGAGCTGTATTACCTTTTGGCAGGGCTCTACGCTTATTTTTCTTTTTAGGAGCACTTATGCTCCTAACTTAAAAAATTTAGGAGCACAGTCAAAAATGTAGGAGCACCTTCTAATCAATAATCCAAAATTTGATAAAAAATTTGCCTTCCCATTACGAGGTGATATATTTGACTCCTTAAAGTGATTTACAGTGAAATTTTGTTTTACCTTTGTAATGGCATTTTTCTAACTTTATTAAACGTATGTCATCTTTTATGTCAAATTTTTAAAAAATTATATTTTATAAGCTTTTTAAAAATTGTAATTAAAACGACAGAATAAGAATCAATCTTTAAAAATGAAACTAAAACTGCCAGCAGGCGGCGACAAGTCACTGATTTTATCACTGAATCATTCATTCAATTGGTTAATTCGAACGGCTGATTCATTTTGGAATGAAGCAAGTGACAGTATTTATGAATGGGTAATCATGAATCACTGACTCACTAGATTCGTTTAAAAACGCAGTTCATTCATAAACGAGACACCGCTGTGTTTGAATGGAGATGTGCACCGGCTGAGCTGTGATTTTGTTTCAAACTATTTTCAACGACGAAATAGAGCAAAATCAGACAATAGTGTTATAGTCAGACAATGTAAATCACTTAATATTAACTTCTTGTCTATTAAATTGTATTGTATTAAATCAGTATGAGCTCTCTGCACTGCACAATGAATCTTTTATTTACACCGTCTACACTTTGCTTATGAAAGGATTCATGAGATATGTCTGTGATACATTACTCAATGCTGCAAAAACACGTAGAAACCTTTGAAGCTCCCCTCAGCCATCACAATCACAAATATGATGAAGATCTGGTCAGTCGCACTGGTGCTCATAAATATTTTTTCATAGTCGCAAATGCAACTGAAATGGTCGCAGTGTAGAGCCCTGTTTGGTTTGATCAAGTTCCAAATAAAATGAGAAAATATTTAAATGACATGCAGAACTTTGGTATTTTATAGCTGATAGCTGAGGTTCTAAATTCTGATTATATAATCATGGTAATATGGTTATTTTTGCCGGAAATGCAACAAAAATGATGTGTCTAAGATAATATTTAGGCTATTTTTAACAGTTGCTCATAAGGTTATGTAAGATCGTATTCATACTCTTTTATCTGTAGTTTGCAAAACCTTCCCAATAAATTTCTTTTGTGATAATGTAAGATATTAAATTAAGTATAGTACTGTTCCATATAAACAAGACACGGTCCACCAATTTTCCACCTGACCTGAGCTAAAAAGAGACATGTGGTCTGTCTAATTAGTTACAATGGGGCTGTTTTTAGACAGTAATATGCAGTCATTAGGAGAACAGAGAAGTAGGTAAGTTTCACCACTCGACACAGTTGGGTTGGACCAGCAGTGACTGCAGGGGCCCCTGTGGTCCTATTCAGCGGTCGAGTCCTCAGGGTGCCACATCACACAGACAGAATCAGACAGAGAATTAGGGAACGCAGAACCGGTAGCTTACGTGTGTATAGACCAGAGGCTTCACTTTGATGTGGAAGCCATGGGGCCTAAGCTCTGAATCCCAGCGTACCTCACTCTTCACAAACCCCCGCTGGCCTTGAAGAGCACTGGGAAAAAAGAGGAAATGTTTTGTCCTGGATAAGCAGTTTGAAACGGATAGAGCGAACAGGTTTTCAGCGACATGTGGAAAGCATCTATGCTGGGAGGAATTAGCAACCCGTTATTTTCTCCAGCGAATGCAAAAAATAGATCTGTACTTACTGAAAATCAATAAAGGCAGCACTTCTACTGCTTATGGCAAATGTATTTATGAACAGATCTAAGCACCTAACCAGAATATATAACAGATGTGCGTGTGTTTGTTTTAAAGTAATAGTTTAGTTCAGTCAAAATCATAGACTGTATAAAAACATGGACATAGTGTCCGTGACGTCACCCGTAGGTTTCCGAAGAACGTTTTTGAAGCCTAGAGTAGGCGGAGCCGGCCGTCGCCATCTTGGCAGTGCGTCACCGCGCGTCACTCCCGGATAATCGAAAATGGGCAAAGAGGCGGGAGCAGGTTGCTGAAACCACGCCCACCTAGCTCGACGGTGGTGACAGCAGCGGCAATCCACCTGTCACTCAAGTGGACACTCCCTTAATTATGCAGAACTTTAAGGCTTAATATAATTTAAGCGGATGAGTTATAAAAAAATTCACCCCCCTCACAGTTGTCATGAAGGGCAAAATTAGCTATATAGACCAAAATAATTTTTTGAACCAGGCTGTAAACATGTTTTTTTTCTGCTGTAAAGTTGGGCATTTTAACATGGGGAGTCTATGGGATTGACTCCCTTTTGCAGCCAGCCTCTAGCGGCCAGTTGACGAATTACAGTTTAAGTCACTTTCTTGTTGGCTTCACGAGAGAGTGGGAGGTCGCCACTTGATTCTGTTATTATTTACTTAACCCTGCTGTTCCAAACCTGTATGACTTCTGTGGAACACAAATGTGGATTTTGAAAATTTGTATGCCCTTTTACCCTAATGATGAAAGTTTCAAAACAAAAAAGTGGTCCATATGTCTTATGTGCAATATTCCAAGTCATATTGTAGCTTTGTTTTTGGACCAGAATTTAGAAAATTCAATAAAAATAATTCTTTACCACTTTTCATTGGCTTGTTCATAAGAGAAGTAGCAAAATCCAATTCATGAATGAATTGTTCTTTTGATTTTTTTTTGCAGGCTGATGGTTCGTTAATGCAAACTGATGATATTCACAGCGTTAAACAGCCCTCTACGAACACCTTGGCAATTGAATCGCCATTGGCTAGTACATTTTTTTGTTTACTCGCCAGACTGATAAATATATACATACACATATACATATATACACACATATACACACACACACACATACACATACACACACACACACACACACACACATACATACATATACACACACACACACACATACACACACATATACATATACACATACACATATACACCCACACATATACATACACACATATACACATACACATACACACACATATACACACATACACACACACACATACATATACACACATACACATACATATACATACACACATACACATAAACATACACACAAATTCTCTCTCTCTCTTTCACGCTGCGTGTGTGTGAAACAAAGTGATGGCGAGTCGTGCGCCTTCACATTAGAGTTTACGGTACGTTGTGCGTTGCACATCCATTCAGATGAACTGAAAAACAGCACAGATCGCTTGGCGGAGAGTGAAACTGATGCGCTCAGTCAGAGAGTGTTCGGCGAGTGAAAATATATCTGAGCTAAACTTATACTTAGCCTCCAACTCACACACTGGCGAGTAAAATCTGAGAATTTATTAGCAATTGGCTAATATTAGACATCATTTAGTCGCCAGAGTGAAGATTTAGTCGCATATGCGAGTGATTTACTCGCAATGTAGAGGGTTGTTAAACTACTTGGCACAAGCTGATGTTGCATACGCAGCCAATGAACTTACTGCTTTACATTTTAATGGCTGGTTAGCATTTACTAGAACATTTCGCAGTGCGCTTTCAGAGTTCCTCTGAAACCCTTCACCTTCCCCAGCTCCACCTGTATAGATCTGCTACGGGATATTATATATGCTACTTGTGCAGCAGCAGTCTTAAATACTCACAGCACCGTATATGTGTATGTATTGGCAGTATAAGTTCCTGTACTTGCTTTGCAGCTACAGCAGCAATAATCTACAACAACAGCAATAACCAACAGCAGAAGCAATTCAGCAGCGTAGCAAATCTATTCCGCCAAGGCCAAATTCATTAATATTGTCATATCCATCATTACCATGCTAAAATCTTGTCATGATAGAAAATTATTTGAATTAGTTTACAACTTGATTCATTCTCAGTTTCAACTGCGTTAAATTTTTATTTGCACGTTCATAAGAAAATTAGCAATAGTCAATTCATGAACTAATTGTTCCTTTAAATTAATCTTTTCAGTTAAAGGGGTCATAAGATGCGATTTCAATTTTTCCTTTCTCTTTGGAGTGTTACAAGCTCTTGGTGCATAAAGAAGATCTGTAAAGTTGCAAAGACTAAAGTCTCAAATCCAAAGAGATATTCTTTATAAAAGGTAAAAGTCAACCACTCCTACCTAAAACGGCTCGTTCTAACACGCCCCCACATACCTACATCACTATGTGGGAAGATCTGCATAACACCGCCCAAATGTTCACACAAAGAAAGAAGGAGTAACTTTTATTCTCGCTGTAATATTGAAAAGTGAGTATATATATATATATATATATATATATATATTAGTGGTGTCAAAATGAGCGCGTTAACGCAGGTGATTAATTTTTTTCAGTTTAACGCGTTAAAAACAGGAGACGTTTCAGACGCACGTTCCTCTTCACTTCAGCGCCAGGCGCGAGTCAAACGAGCGCGGATACGGTCCTGTGCTCGCAGCGCGTGCTCTTCAATTGCACGCACAAAGGCGCCGGCGCGCACTGTAACCTGTATCCTTTCATATCAAAGCGCGAAATAAACTACGTGCATGCAATGTCGTGGTCAGTTAAGTCATGAAGTTACCAAAAAGACGATTTAAGCTGCCTTAAAACTGTGCATGCATGTAATATATTTTATATGAGTCACATTTAAGAACATGTCTCTGAAATGGTTTTCAAAACTGTCCTGGAGCAGCCCAGCACTGAACACACCCGATTTAACTCGTCAGCTCGTGTTTATTTTAGCACTTCCGTCAGTGAATACGCAGCCTGCAAAACACTAAAATAAATATCAAATAAATAATACAGTTAACCCTCTGGGGTCTGAGGGTGTTGTGGGGCCTTGGAGAAGTTTTGACATGCCCTGACATTTATGCTTTTTTCAGTTGCTTATAAACATTTTAATGGCTAAAGTTTTTAAAGTTTTATGCGTGCTTAGTGAAAAACAAAAATTTTAAAGTCACTGAAATAAGGCCATAAAACACATACAGAACATTTGTTCACAAGACTTTTGAGAACTGGATCTTGAAGTCTAGAGTTTTTGCTTCAAAATTATGTGAAAATCATCTTACTCACTCATTCACAGAAAACAATATATTGATTTACATTTTCTAAGACACATTTTGTGTAGAAAAGGAATATGCGAGGGGGCGTGAATGGTCATGGATAATGCTGTGATTCACACCTGAAAAGACTAAGGCCTGCATAATGAGCTGCATAATGAGCTGTCAGGTGTGTGACTGAGAGGGAATTTCTACAAGAAAGAATGTGAGGAAAAAATAAATTTATATATTTTTTTGTTTGTAGTTTATTTAGAATATATATAACTATCACATCATTTTGGGAGTGTGTGCATAACATGGTCTTGCTGTGGTCCAGGTTCTTGTGCGGGGCAGGAATCTCAGAGCCTGTGGAACATGTCAACATCAGTCTCTGTTTTCCATGACCGAGTGGGCTGCTTATTTGCTTTGGCTCTCTTTGCAACAGGTTCTTTTGCACTGTTATTCTCACATCTGAAATAAAAAAGTAAGCGTGCTGTTTACACAAACTACATTATTAACATTACTGTGATGTTTACTGATACTAGTACTAATTTATCGAAACAAAGAACACAATTACCACATAGCAAACATATTTTACCATGCAGTAAATAAATCAAATGAAAGTAACATCTGTAAAATAGTGAATGCACACTTACTCTAAGATTCTGAATAGAGTTGAAAACTGAACGAGTGTTCCCTTCCTGTGTGAGATGCAGGTGAAGGCAAGAGT
>NW_015643932.1:594862-599482 GCF_001515625.1 Sinocyclocheilus rhinocerous
ATTGAAATAGGAATCGTTGCCACATTTCTTGTTAACATCTTTCATTTATCGCTGTCTCGTTTGTATTTGGCCAGTTTGGAGAAAGCCTCACCAAACCTGACCAGCCAGGCTTTTGCGATCACGGGAACTTGTACAAACGCGGATGGGTGACATGAATAGAGATGGCTCCAGATCGGTGATGTAGTATTTGGTTTCCCAACAAGGTCCATCGCCCAAAAGAAAATTAATTTGCTGAATGCATAAACTGCAAATGTTCACGCAAAGAAAGAAGGCATAACTTTTATTCTCGCTGTTGCCGCCGCTGCCATGTTGTGAAGACGTAGATTGCGAAGATTTTATGGAGGATGAGGTCTGTTTCCTGAACCAGTAGCCTACACTGCGTCTGTGGTACAAAGGCTGTTTCTATAAAGTGGGGCAGTTCCAACTTTGCATGGACAGTCTGGCGCTTCTGACTCACAGCCTGTAAGTACGTTTTTTATATTTCAATAATTTGCCAATGATGATTCAAACGTGAGTTTTGAGCAGTGTAGAGTAGGCTTGTTGTTTGTCATTTCTCAGATCACAAATGCAGACATGGTTTTAAGTTTACGCGGCGGGATACGCAACGCAATGCGTAAAAAGACAGTATAAGTCATTATAATCAGTAATTATGTCCCCACTGGATGCATGCTGGTGATAAAGGCATGAACAAGTTTCTCCAAGTCTTGACTGGAAACAAAACATTTAATTCTTGCAATGTTTTTGAGATGATAGTATTAATCATTCTTACTGACATTAGGCTAGTAACATTATAACTCATATTTCTTTTATATCGTATTTCTGTCTATGTTATAGAACATTTTAAAAAAACATCCTGGCATCGTGAGACATTTAGATGCTGTGAATGAAACTGCATAATGTTTCACTTGATTATACATTTAGTCAGGAATTATAGTTTGGAAAAAGTCTAACTAGTAAAATGTGTACAAGTTATGTGAAAACATTATGTGAATTCTGTCTTATTCCTCTCAGCGCGACGCAAACAGTAAAATTAAAAAAACTTGAGGTCTTGCTGCTTTGTTTGCTGTGATGTGGGCGTTTACACGCCACGTGCTTCACGTGGACGATTATAATATCTATAGCGCGCTCAGCGCGTGGGCGTGGTCGCATTAGATATAATGAAGGGAGACATGAAACACTGGACAACGCGTTGGTTTCATATGGATTACTTTATCACAGAAAATTTGCTTTCGATAAGACTTGCTTAGTTTAAAAGTAGACATGTCAAATCACAGTATGATAAGGGGCGTAACATTTCCGTCACACGCTTGAGGTATTCGGTATTTGTGTTCTTTGTGTTTGTTGTTTACCTTTCTAACTTTCCATTGGCACATTCATAAAAGAAGTAACAATACTCAGTTCAAGAACTAGGCCTAATTGTTTTTATGAGTCAGATCTTTTCAATGAATTATTTGAATCAGTTTTCAACTTTACAACTCATTCAATCGGCATTTTTTGTAATTGCATGCTAAGTGGAACCAGTAATGTTCCACAGAAGAATGTTATACGGGTTTGAAATGGCATGAGGGTGTGTAAATAATGACATAATTTTCCGTTTTAGGTGTACTGATCCTAAGCACATTACATTGTACTGTTATTGCAGCGCCTTTTCCTTGAAATTACCATAGTTGTCTACATTTTATGTTTACAATCATTATATTTATCAGGTGTATTTATTATTATACATTAGTATCAGGGATTTTTATATCTTACTCCGCCTGCCTGTTTATTTTTTGTTCTGCCAAAAAAAATACATAAAATACAAAAATCAATATTCTCTTTTTGGTTGCAATAGATTTAACCAGATAAGATTTAAAAAGTGAATGATGAAACCTGCTCCAGGCACTGTATATGAAATAATTTGATAGCGAATGTCTGGTAGAGAGAGAATATGTAAACGAGAGAGAGGGAGAAAGATGCATGAAAGAGGGGGGGCATGAATAATGCTGTTAAATATGACACTAGACAGACTCTAGTTGCGACCTGTTGCGAAGCGGTGGTGTCGTGTCCGGTGTAGACACTGTTCACTGTTCCACCGCCAAGCAAGTGGCGCATTAACTCCTCATCTGCATGCGCTCTCATTGAAATAGGAATCGTTGCCACATTTCTTGTTAACATCTTTCATTTATCGCTGTCTCGTTTGTATTTGGCCAGTTTGGAGAAAGCCTCACCAAACCTGACCAGCCAGGCTTTTGCGATCACGGGAGATTTTCTTGCGCTCAAACCTGCCAATCTAAAGGAAACGCAGTGTATGGCGTTTGAGGTAATTTGTGAATTACCATAGACTTATAGTCTAAATAAAACAATGCATCAGATTACAAGGTCAAGATGCAATCTTCCTCCCTGGCTCCACATTAGCGCCGTTTCTCAGACCTGATGGCTTTGACCCGCTGAGCTCTAGAGGATGGCCACACACTGGCATCTGGGCTTTGGTCAGGGTCAGATGCCATTTCAGCACTGACCGCTGTGTCTAACAAGGAACTGAGTTGGCAGAGAGTCCCACCAGCATCTTATCTGTGTCTCCACTGTGTTTTGTGGTAATAGTTTTTCCTCCTCTTACTGCTAAGCTTTGCGATTTCAGCCGCTCATGGCTTCTTGATCCTGTTATACTATTGAACACAAAATAGCCACAGTCTGTTCGGGAAGGATGAGATGCTCTTTGGGTGATTCTGTTGTTCATAACCATAGTCTCATTTATAATGAATATAAAGATGTGTGGGTCTGTTCACCATCAGCGGCAGATGGCAGGTTCATCCCTCTAGTTATGCAGGATTTGTTTTTCTAGTCTGATGATTTATCAAGTCTGTACTGTTATGATTGAAAAGTCTGACAAACATGGCTGATTCACATTCACGGGTCAGTTCCCCAGTGCGTGTTTAATATGCATTTAAATTAAGATGATTCCTGTTGCGTTTCCTGTGTGTGTGTGTGTGTGAGTGAGTGAAAAAGGCAAAATATTATTTGTTCCTTCACTACGTTTGCAGTGACTACATAACAGCCATAGCAATCAAAAGATGAGTTGGTGATACATTTGATGTGGGGAAAAGGGAAGGAGCCACAAAAAGGACACAATGACCTTCAATAATTTGTTTTTCTTTCTCTATTGATAATATTTCCTTATTTCTCTATTGAGGGGAAGTAGGGGTGGGCGATATGAGCTATAATTCATATCATGATATTTTACACTGTCCAGGCGATATCGATATTATATTGCGATATAAGAAAAAAAATACAGGCAAAACATTTTAACCTTATATAACTAGAAAAAGTGAGGGATTGGACATAGGGTCGCCGTGATTTTGCCAAGTAAGACATGTTCCTGCATCAACATCTTTTGTTGATCCTGGATCAACATAACTGTCCAAAAATATAAACTAAACCCAATCCCTACCCCTAAACCTAACCCTACCCATAATTTATTCTTAAAATCAGTGTGAAATGATAGCTGATTAACAAGGGAGTTAAACTGTGTTACTCGTCAGTTGCTCAGTAACATTTTAGTGATTTTTTTAAAGGCATGTGACAATGTGATACGTGCGACAAACATCTTCCCAAATTCGTAATGAGAATCATTTATAAATCTGCATTCTGTTGTCAACAAAACACAAGGATCTTCCTGTGGGTTTCTGCCAAAATAAAAGCCAAGAAAAAGCAACAACTCCATTAACATTCATGAATGTTAGTATTGTAATTTTACTGTTGTTCTGTAAAAAAAAAAAGTAAGACAATAATAATGATAATAATTACCCTACAACAGCTCTATTAATACATTTATTATAACATTCACACATAGTGTTCAAATTGGGATCTGTAATATATTCTAATGTTTTAAAAGAATTATCTTCTGCTCAGCAAGGCTGCATTTATTTGTACAGTAAAAAATACATGCCTGATTCAAGTCTCAAAAATGGCCAAAAAATATTATTTTACTAACTTATTAATTTTAAGTTAAATTGTGCTTTGTTGGTATAATGTCTGCTAGAATGTTTAAAAAAATGTTCAGTGTTAAGTAAATATTTTTCAATTGTTGTTTTGTAATTGATTTTTTATTTGAAAAGCAGGACAAAACAGTAAAAAGCACATTTTGGCTATTTAATTTATGCAATGGTGAAAAAAAATGGCAAAATAGGCCTACATGGGGGAAAAAATGTGAAAAACCATGTTCGGTATTAGGACTGTGCGATTAATCGAAATTAGTGCTGGGCGGTATACCAGTTCATACCGAATACCGGTGTTTATTTTTGTTATGATATGAATTTTTTAAATACCACAATACCGGTGTATGTCGCTTAAACAACGTTCGGCCACTGCGGACAATGCGACACTGTTTGAAAGGGGTCCCTTTTCACTGTTGCACTGTGGTGAGGGAACAGCTGTATGTGTTACTAAGCGTGACAGTTCCGAAACTGAAGCTGTAGAACTAATAGAACATGATGACACAGAAGAACTCATCCACAATATCCACATTGACCGCCACAAAACACACACGATAGCACTAGATTTAGCAACTTTCAGACCCTTTTAGCGGCTTTTTTCCATAGAATATTCATAATATTCATACTAGCGACTTTTTTGGATAAA